>NW_023347887.1:0-204 GCF_001411555.2 Juglans regia
GAACTAACCTATTGCTATCAATTATTATATAATAAATAGAAGAGCATTTATTCATAGTTCTTTTATGCAACTATCACTATTTTATGTTAGATGACAAATTCATCCTGTTTTATGGAAAACTGATTAAGCACTTCTGGTGGTGTTTTTTTTTTTTTATCATTTGTGCAATATCATACATTTGTGTTACTTTTTCACATCAGTCTG
>NW_023347888.1:0-204 GCF_001411555.2 Juglans regia
ATATATAAATAAAAAATATTTATCACTATTATATATAAATAAAAAATAAAATCGCTATAATATATAAATAAAAAATAAAATCACTATAATATATATATATAAAATAAAATCACTATTATATATAAATAAAAAATAAACTACTATAATATTTATCACTATTATATATAAATTAAAAATAAAATCACTATAATATATAAATAAAAA
>NW_023347889.1:0-204 GCF_001411555.2 Juglans regia
AATATTATAGTAGTTTATTTTTTATTTATATATAATAATGATTTTATTTTTTATTTATATATTTTAGTGATTTTATTTTTTATTTATATATAATAAAGATAAATATTATAATGATTTTATTTTTTATTTATATATTATAGTGATTTTATTTTTTATTTATATATTATAATGATTTTATTTTTTATTTATATTTAATAGTGATAA
>NW_023347890.1:0-206 GCF_001411555.2 Juglans regia
ATATGTCCGCGCCCCTGACATTTAAAACATTTAATATCACGTGTTTTAGAACTTGAAGTCTCGATTGTACCTGAAGTAGTGGCGGTCTTTTAGTTGGCATTCTTAGAGGATTCAAATTTTGGCTTATTTTGTTTCTGCTCATCCCTTTTTTGAGTTGTCTTCCACGAGCTGGTTGTAGCCATAGGCAGTCCCCTCCTAGCCAATCC
>NW_023347891.1:0-204 GCF_001411555.2 Juglans regia
CCATGTTTATTGCTTTCGTCGACATCCCACACAATGATTTTATGTGAAGCAACCGCACAATAAACGACATTTTGGAATGTTTTGTACAACCTGGGTAAAGCTCGTGCTTTGCATCTTCCCACAGTGAAGGAAAATTTTCACAATCAGTCCCTGATCCACCACTTGAGGCATTGTCGTTAACCTCATCCATAAACATCCCAGCTC
>NW_023347892.1:0-204 GCF_001411555.2 Juglans regia
TTCCGGTTCATCCCGCATCGCCAGTTCTGCTTACCAAAAATGGCCCCCTTGGAGCTCTCGATTCCTTGGCACGACTCAACAAAGCAGCCGTGCCGTCCTCCCTATTTAAAGTTTGAGAATAGGTCGAGGGCGTTGCGCCCCCGATGCCTCTAATCATTGGCTTTACCCGATAGAACTCGCCCGTGGGCTCCAGCTATCCTGAGG
>NW_023347893.1:0-204 GCF_001411555.2 Juglans regia
ATAATTTACACTCACTACGTGGTTGTTTCTAGTTGATTGTTTCTAATACTCACTTGAAGAGATATATAGTCTAGATGATATCATATCATGTGTATAAAATAGATATTTTTAATAATAACTTATATCTATATTTATTCACTAAGTTTAAATTGTCGTGTGCGATGCACACTTTTCAAAAATTATATACGGCGTTGATCTTGTAAT
>NW_023347894.1:0-204 GCF_001411555.2 Juglans regia
CTTCACAGCGACGGGCAACACACGACGGGTCACGAGGGTTTCTCAACCACCGATTGTCGTGGCGCTCGTCGCCTAGGACTCACTTTTAGGCTAACCGCGAGCAGTAGCACACGGGAGGCCAATGTCTTCCCCGCACCCCACACATCATAAGAAGTGTTTGGGGTTGGGGCAACGATGCGTGACACCCAGGCAGACGTGCCCTCG
>NW_023347895.1:0-204 GCF_001411555.2 Juglans regia
GGAATCACCCCCACGAAAGCGAGCCCAAAAAACGGTCGTCGCCCGTCAAACCCCATGGAAGCGAGGCCAGCATCATCCGGATACCCCCGAGAGCAACAATGTGCCTAGCACTGGGTGCCATAACACCATCCGCCGTGCACAAGCATGTTGCAAAGGAGGCATCCAAACAAATAGGCCCAACCGCCATGGGGTAGACTAGAGCAC
>NW_023347896.1:0-204 GCF_001411555.2 Juglans regia
GTAATTCCTTATCATATTCAAGTCTCAACAATTTTGCATCTAAAAAGAAGACAATAACATACCTGCTTGCAAAAGCATCAACCACAAAATTTTCCATACCTTGTGTGTATTTGAATACATGAGGAAAAGTTTCAATACAATCTTCCCGCTTAGCACGCATTCTAGTCGACAACTTACCTTGTCCCTTTAAGTGTGTCAAGAACT
>NW_023347897.1:0-204 GCF_001411555.2 Juglans regia
CTTAGGTCTAGAAACTTAGAAACCGGAAGAGGAAAAACAGTTTCTGTTTTGAGAAAGTTTAAATCTTTTATGGTTTAATCTTATTCCAATGGCTTTGATATTTTATTGGAAGATCCTAAGCATCTTATATACATGTTAGAATGTTATTTTGAAGATATTTGAAGTTAGTTTCGAACATATGAAATTTTATGGAAGGAGATATTC
>NW_023347898.1:0-203 GCF_001411555.2 Juglans regia
CAAAAAAAAAAAAAAAGGAAAGAACCCAGTTGTACAAAAAAAAAAAAAAAAATCACCCACCAAAAGATTACTCTCTTGTTTCTTCTAGAAAATTCTTCTTTCCTCTTTGCTGAACTGCTATCAGATGCTGATGTAGCTCATGTTGACTGTGCTGCTGACTCTCCAACTCAGCAGTTTCATTGACTTTTAATAGCCCCCGGCAA
>NW_023347899.1:0-204 GCF_001411555.2 Juglans regia
TATTCAAATTCTTTTGGCATAGCATAACTGACCACCATCGAACCAGAGCATCATATCGCATCAGAGGCCATGTTTAACCCCCGTGGTAGGGTTGTGCAAACCCCGGTAGCTAACCGAGCAGAAACAGAATGTGAATCTTCCCCTTATTTATTCTCGAAGCCCCGAGTGTGCACACAGGAAAGACCACCAAAAACCACTTTGTTT
>NW_023347900.1:0-20051 GCF_001411555.2 Juglans regia
TGGAACAACCTCAAGGATTCATTGATGAGAGTCAACCTGATCTCGTGTGTCAACTTCATAAGTCTCTCTACGGCCTCAAACAAGCTTCAAGAGCTTGGTTTCGGAGGCTATCTCAACAATTATTACAACTTGGCTTTGAGGAATCAAAAGTTGATTATTCATTGTTTACACTTTGCGCTAACACATTAAAAATTTTTGTGTTAGTATACGTAGATGACATTATCGTCGCTGGATCAAGCAATTCTGCCATTATTTCTTTTATTAATAGCTTGAAAGAAGAATTCCATACTAGAGATCTTGGACAGTTAAGTTATTTTCTTGGAGTTGAAGCACAACGTAATAATGAAGGACTTCATCTTTGGCAAGCAAAATACATCTCGGATCTTCTTGATAGCACCAAAATGCAAGAAACAAAGCCATTCGCATGTCCAACAACTTCGAGAATGAAGTTATCATTGCATGATGGCACACTTCTACCAGATCCTACTGAATACAGGCATGTGGTGGGAGCGTTACAATATTGCACCATTTCACATCCTAATATTTCATATGAAGTAAATTAGTTATGCCAATTTATGCATAATCCACGAGATTCTCATTGGATGGCAGTAAAAAGAGTGCTTCGATATTCGAAAGGCACGATGGACTATGGACTTTTTTATGCACCTTCTACAGTTGACATTCATGGTATCTGGTTTTTTTTCTAAAGAGAAAAAATTATTTAAAAATGTGTAATTGCTAGAACCACCACAGTTAAAAGAAGACTTAATGATATATCCAGTATCATTCTTACAGGCCACCTGCCAGCATGTGGTCTCTCGTTCGATGGAGAAGATGTACCAAAAAGCACCCATGCAGTACCTGAAGATCAAAGATATATACCATTTATATTTCAGTAATTAATTATAAAATCCAGATGATAATAACTGATCATGAAATTAATATACATGACTGGCAACGAGATAAAGAAAGAGATTGAATCTAGCTTTCATCACAACAAAACCTTTGGGTCGAATCATCATCATATTCTTGTAGCTTTCTGCATTCATGAATTGTTGAGCCTTCTGGATTACATTGGTTGTTATGGCCCTTATGAGCCACCCGACCTAATCATGATTTGTACATTTGAGATGCGGATGCTTTAATTTATTTAGTTCTATTCATTGAAGCTGTACTTAATTCTAATTAGGTTGCATGCATGCAAACAACTCAAAACATCGTATAAAAAATATAATAAGAGTATAACATTTCTCGAAATGATAAATATAACTTGCACCCTTAGGCCATCAGAGATTTTGTACTTTGAGCCAAAAATTAAAACTACCATGATGATCAAGATCTGACCATCAACATTCATCATGTGCTGTATAACTCTTTTTCATCTATGTTAACAATTATATTATAATTGGATAATGGTTCAAATTAGTATAAAAATACAACATCCACAACATAGTACAAGCCCACTTAAACAAACTATTGAAAACAAGCGACTAGCAATGTAATTAATGACTTAAAAAAAGTGAGTGCAATATTAATCCACACCATAATACAAGCCCTCTTAAATAAACTATAAGTTGTCTTCTAATAAATAATGAGCATCTGCTAAAACTAGATTAACTATTAAAAGATACTGTTATCTAAATTATTTGGGGAGCTACCGGCAGCAGTACTGGCCTTAGCCAATTGCATGGCAAACTTTGTATCCTTATTCAAGTACGTTCTTGTTTAGGATGGATGGCATGGTAGCGCCACGCTGCTTGGATGGATGAAGCTGCAAAATGTTTCAGCTGTTCCGAGTCAAACTGTGTGATGTTTTTAAACTTGCTAAATTTCCACCAGCATTGAGACATCATATCCTTGAGGTCTCCAGCCATAAGACAAAATGCTTCAACTTTTGTATGACATTTGAGAGTCCTTGTCGATAAGGGAGGGTTGGGTTGTCTGGGAGATTCTAGCACCCATTCTACAAGCTGATCATGTTCTTTATTGAGGTCACATTTCTCAAGACATGTCTCAGTTTTACTTTCATTGCCACGATTACTTGTACACGTACACACAATTCCTTTCACTAGGAAAATCATCGCATTTAGTCGTTTTCTCTCTCGAACAATGAAGCTGTTCTGATTGTACTGCACTTGCTTGAGATACTTACATGTGATCTCGGACAACAATTTTTCACTTTCGTTTTCAAATATTGGCACCTGTATGTTCACAAACAATTGACAAGATTAATTAATGCGATAATATATGCCAACTTCTACGGGATGGACATTGGTGCATGCATAGTACTCTTTTCAAATCAAACATGATGAGGTCAATGCTAAAATAGACTTCATGCAAAATTGAGCAACCATACTTATCATGTGGTACGCTTAACTAGGGGATGTTTAGAAGTAGTTTTCATCTCATTACTCTCATCTCATCTCATTTTCTTTTTAAACATCACTCAAATACAAATACTAATTTCAAACTAATCATTACAACTTTTTCAAAATAATCATTATAACTTTTCCAAACTTTCAAATAAAAAATAAAAAATAATTGAATTTTTCAAATCTTAAAATAAAAATAATATTAAAAAATAATATTCTAATAATATTTTAACTTTATAATACTTTTTATTCAATTTTTTCTCTCTCATTTTCCAAAACATTAATCAAACTATCTCACTACTATTCACAAAATTCTCATCTTATCTCACTCCTCAAGCATCCCCTAAGTGTTTTATAAGTCAACTACTTAAAATGAAGAATCAATTAAAGTATTTCATAAAAGTAGTTGGCCTCGTTTGGTTACACATATGAGATGAGAAATATGTGAATAATAGTGAGATAATTTATGAATAACAGTGAAATATGATTTGAGTTAAGATTTTTATGAGATGTTGACAAAGGAGAGAATAAAAAGTTGAATAAGAAAATTATAAAGTTAAAAGACGGTTAGAATATAATTTTTTAATATAATTTTTGTTTTGAGATTTGAAAAAGTTATTGTTTTCTATGTTTTGTTTGGAAATTTGAAAAATTTGTAATTATTAGGTAATGGTTAAATGAAAATTTGGAAAATTTAAAATTTAAGATTGAAAAATATTTATATTTGAATGGTGTTTGAATATTGCGATGAGTAACAGTTTGTAACTGAACCACTACCTCGATCTTACTATCCATTCAATAAATTTTGAAAATTTTTTTACGGAAAAATAACTGAAATTTTCATTTGAATGATTTGTTTGGTTAAGCATAAAAAACCAGCGGGGGGAGGGGGTGGTCCGAAACTCACTGTCTTTAGCAGGGGTAAGCAGAGATGGAGCTTAATCAATCTTCCAAGTGGTGTAGGAAAATGAGGGAATGGATTCTCTGTATCAATTTGTTTCTTTTGATCTTCTAGTATTAATGGTGTCACATAGCTCATGATTTTGTGTTTTAACTCGTCATGGAGCCCGATTGTTCTTATCCAACCCTCGATGCTATATAATTTACTAGTCTGCCTGATCTCCTCCAACTCGTTAGATGCCTCCCACTGCAGGTACACCTGTCACATCACATGAGTTAAGTTGATCAGTTTTTAATTAAAATTCTAGTCATAAAAAAAAAAGTCCATTATATAATAATAAGAAAAAAAGTCCAATATCTTTTAATTAATAATAACCAAAGGTAGAGGTTTTATTGCTTGCTTAATGATTAAAACTCAAATCAAATCTACAAGATTAATTTTGATGTGACATTTTTTAAATGAGTTTCCAATCTACTTTGGAGGAAGATTCTGTTTATTCAAGTACAAGATTTTCCTCATGAAATAAATTAGGTTGGCCTGAGAGAATCCTCCAACCTAACTATATACAAAGAAACCATATATACAGAATATATATATATATATATATATACACACACACGCACATAGAAAGAAATTATATAACAAATTAAAAAATATATATCATATATAGAAACCATCCTGCATGCCCAACACGTACTTTGTCAAACCACTAATTGTCTCAAACAGGTACCTAAGAAGATATGATGATGATGATATATGGGAATCTAATCATTTAATTTATACCTTCACATGATGTGAGCAGACTACTTTAATAAGTAGGCCTAACATATAGATAAATATTATTCAATTAAATGAGAGTGAGTTTTGAAGTAATCATGATTCACATTAAATATCAAGACCTCTAATCAGCTAGTAGTTAAATCACCAGAGTCTCAAAAAAATGTTTGAGCTGATGATAGCCTGATACCAACAGATAGGTGAAGATCATAATTAAAATTCTAACATATTCATATACACAGTACATATATAATAATGGAAATAATTAATAAACACCAACCTGCAGATTTCCGATGAAGTATAAAAACAGAAGCAAGCCAAAGATCGAAATAAGAACTGTGAAGCAGTTTTCCCAATAATCAGGACTTGTTTGAAGGTTTTGACCAAGTGAACTGCAAGATTTGGACGTCCATGTGTGAGTAGTTAATAATATCAAAACCATTGATATATATTATAATATATATACTCAAAATAATTAAACAAGGAAAATCTAAAGCGATCTAATAAATAATATCAAGAAAATAAATTGATTTTCACGCGAGTCTTTTTCTTTTCTTTTGCATGATATATAATTTTCATCCAAATTATTAATAACTTTTTTTTACCCGAGTAGTACTGTTAATAATGGAAAATAATAGTTATGAAATTCTCAAAAAAAAAAAAAAAAAGTGAAACATGCAGTACGAACCTCAAATTTCGCAGTCCCCACCAGAAACAGAACATGGCCTTTCGCAGAAAATCCATGGACGCCAGTATACCAGATTGACGGGCTTCTTGGAATATTCCAAAATCAAAGCTGGGAGTTGTATTTGTTTTTTCTTCTAAAGAGCAATAATCATTTAAAGTTGTGTGATTTCCAAAACCAGCATCACAGTTGAAAGAAGTCTCGCTACATCCAATATCTGTCTGATGCGGTTCACAGGCCACGTCCCAGCACGAGGTCTCTCGTTCGATGGAGAAGAAGTACCAAAAAGCACCCAGTACCTGATCATGATCATGAAAGATATATACCATTAATATTTCAGTAATTAATTATGAAATACACGCAGATGATAATAATTGATCATGAAATTAACATACATGACTGGCAACGAGATACAGAAAGAGATTGAATCCAGCTTTCATCACTATTAAACCTTTGGGTCGGATCATCATCATATTCTTGTACCCTTCTGCTTTCATCACTTTAAATCGGGTACTAGTCTCGTTGACTTTCCTCCACAATCTGTAGATACGGATAATTCTTGGCACATATTGGAACAGAACAACTGCCTTTAGGATTCTCCTTATGTTCAGGAATTTTGAACCGCTCATTTCAGAAAACATAAGTGGCACTACAATCTGTTGTTCATAAATATAAAAATTAAGGTACGTACGTAAGATCTACTTGCTATTAATTGAGTAGGACGTACTTGTTTATGCAAAAGTAATGAACTCTATAAGATCTAAATATGTAAGTCTACACAATCTCTTTATAAAACAATAGATTTTATTAGGACTGTTCATCTGCATGAATTTTTTTTCGATCCGGTCTAAAATCCGAAAAATCAGATTCCGGTTTCGGGTTCCTGGCCGGAACTTGGATTGCAAAATCCCGGAATACAAACTGGTATCCCTTTTTTTTTTTTCAGTTTGCCGTGAGCTATTGATTCAGACCATAAGTTTGATCCCTCAAAAGGGGTTCACAAGAAAAGGAACTGGGACAGCTGCAAGTACGGCCAAAAGAGAGCAAGCCAATCAATTAGCACATAATAAACTCTCTCTCTCAGTAAAACGCTCTGGCGATTTTTACTTGGGAGTATTTGTTCTTGTTCAACATACAAACAAATCATATTCATCTTCTCACATTCAAATAACATGAACTTCTGACATCCTAGATATTATATTACATCGTCTAATGTTTTGGTGGTGTTCCATTAATTGAAAATTTAATGTACTATGGCAGGACAGAGTTGGGAGGAAGTTTTTCTTCCAACGTGCAACCCATTTATAATATTGATATGTATCTCTTAAGCATATGAGAAACAAGCACATGTTTTTCAATAAAATTTCCTCCAACATAATTGGAAGCAAAACCCTATTAATTATGTTTTTAGCAAATTTTTAGTTTTCTTTTCTAATATATAATTTTTTATATATTATATTCTTATGTTCTTTTAAAAATATCGGTTTATGTTTTGAGTTGTTTTTTAATTTCTATAATTTCTAGTTTCTTTATTCTAATTTTGGCGTGTTTTTATATTTTTTTTTAAGTTATGTTTTTTTTTTTAATTTTATACATTTAATAATTAGTAATATTATTGTTTGGATTATAAAATTAGAAGCATAAAAGTTTGTCATATATAGTACCTGGGGAGCTGGAAGAATGGCGAGAATGTTAATTACGTAGTCTGACCTCATCATGTAATCCCTGCTTGCAAGCAGATTCCCAAAAGCAACCAAATCCAGGAACGATCGAACACAAATAGCAATGATTTTCAAAGTGGTATCTATAGTAATGCATTTGGTAGCCCCGTTGATGACAGGAAGATAAAAGAACAGAGGGTCCACTGCTACTGCAACTACACACACCACTAGAAACGCCACATCCCAATGGAAGTACTGGAACCACCTCGACGTTTTGGAGATAATTTTCATCATCAAAGGGTGATTGACCTGCCCAGTTGCCAATTTTCTTATTTTATTTTGTTCTGAACCAATACCATCATCCTTGGGACCTTGCCTCTCAACATCCTCGCCCCTGATCAGCACAACATACGTACGTATATATATATAGTGACCAAAAAACATTAATAGAGGTAATAATTATATATATATATACATATATATATATATATATGAGAAATTCGCTTTAGCCATATGATAAGTGTTATTCATCATCATTTTAACTATTATTATATCATTTCCGATGTGTTATTAATTCATGAGATGAAATTATTTACTAACTTTTATTATTTATCTTTTATTTGATATCACGTCAAAAGATAATAAGATAAATAACATTTTTAAGATTGAAGAAGAAGAAGAATCTCACCTTACTCGCCCACTTCCTCGAGAATTCCAACGACGACTCATAACTACTAAAGCTTACAAGAGTCCCAAATTATACAATAAGGTCTCCAAAATCTTTCAACTCCACGAACTTCGATATCTTAGTATCCAGAAATTCTGGATTTGGAGCACTTCTATATAGAAAATGGAAAACATATGAACGCTGTCATATATATATAAAGAACTCCATGCATGGTAATAGCCAGATATGCATAATTGTTTGGAAAATGAACCTGCGCTTAAAGTTGGAGCTAGCGAGGAAACAAGACGAGGATTTAGATTAAAGCAATAAGTGAAAGAAAGTAGTGCCTTAGATGCTGCATCGATCTTAGGAGTGATCGAGCTGAATTAATATTGAAGATGCAGAAGCTGGCAAGTGGCCGTGAACAATGTTCATATGTCTTTATCTTGTGACAAATATATAGATAATATTGACTGAAGCATTGGCCGCATTAGTCTATCCGGCCCCGTACTCAAGTCTTTCTTTAGCATATATATATAAAGTTGTTCGTAACAACCCATAAAAACTAATTAATTACTCCCAAGTCCACTCAGCCAACTAAACGCACTGTTAATTAATGTAACATAGGGAAAATGAAAATGATTGAAAAATGCAATTTGCTAATTTACTAGGCCCCGCGCGTTTGGACGAGTTACTGTAAATTATATGCTAATTTACTAAACCTTCAAGAAGGAATATACAGATCATGATCAACCGAGTAAAATTTTTGCAAACTTGACCAATAAGGAGATTCCATGTGACATAGTTGCAGCGCGATCAGTACGTAATTGTTTCTTTAGGATATGAATCTTTGTTAAGATATGAATCTTTTTGAACCTGCACTTAAAGTTGGATCGATGAGGAAACAAGAAGACGATTTAGATTAAAGCATGAATAAGTGACAGAAAGTGCCTTAGATGCTGCATTTAATTACGAGTGAGCTGCAATATTGAAGATGCAGAAGCTGTGGTGAACAATAGTGATCATGTCTTAATTATGTTCTGATAAATATATATATATATTTATAGATAGATAGATAATATAAAGTAGTGAAAAGTCAACCAGCTAAACGTGTTACCGTTTCAATATATAAATATATATATATATATATATACACACTAGTAGTAAAGCAACGTCAAGGGACGTTTGCCAAGTTGAGGTTTGCCTACTTGAGATAAAATAACCTAATAATATATATCAACTATATATATGGCAAAATAAAATAATATACACATCAACCATAGTAATATACATCCTAAAGAAGCTTGATACAAGTTTACAAAACAAAGCAATATATATATATATATATATATATATATATATACATGCATGTTTAATATTAACTGTAGTTTGATAGAAGTTTTCAAAATGAAGTCACATAAACAATATAATATGAGAGGATAAAGCAATTGGTAAATAAGCTAATCAGCATGTTTCCTATTTTTTTGATGAATCAATTGAGAGGATATTGTATTTTTTGTAGTGCTATTGTTTGAGTTGATCTATGTCTATGACAACTTGAATTATCCAATCTTTTTGTGATGTTTCTTTGGCAATACTTTTCAAGAATGGGAGATGCTCCTGGATGATATAAGTTTGGTATTGATATGTCATTATTAAATAAATAAAGATTCAAAATGTACAAAATTGAAGGTTCAAAAGATTTTAAATAGAAACATCTTATTATAAAAATTGTTTTGATTTATGATATTTTTGCAAATTAGAGTAATTGAAATGTGACGGTATAAAGAAAAAATATTTTATGATTTGAATTGAAGGAGCTAAAAAAATGTAATATTATGTTTTCTCGCTAGTATGATTCATAAAATCAATTGCTGAACAACGTAGTGCTTCCTCTACAATTGCACCAAATATTATTGTAGCTAATTGTCCTGTACCATCATCGATTTCAACATATGCTCGACAACTATTAGTAACAAAAATATAGTTATGTATTAGGATGGATAGAAAGTATATCTTAAATTTTTTAAGTGAGTAATGAAAACTAGAAGTTTAGAGAAAAAGTAAATATCGTGGTTGTGCAATGCTTGTAACAATGATAACACATATATGTTTCATTGTATTCATAGCTTGTTCCGTTGTTACATCCAATGCAAGACATGTAAAAGAATATTTGGTGAAGGTCGAGCACATTTATCTTCCCTTTTACTCAAAATTTTGGTTTCTATATCATATTTATAACAAATATTAAAATTGGGTTGTTGTAAATATTGCATAGTTAGGAAAGTATTGTGATGCACTTATAAAAAAGTGGATGATATTCTGTTTTATGATCACATCATAAAAATGAATATTTGTTGTTAAGAATATGATTTTACCGTCATGAGTTGTGATGTTTTGAGCAGTTTTGCAACATTAAATGTTGGTTAATGGTAGACATTATGAGTAGAGATAGATGCATGTGTCGGATCTAGGGATTTTACAATTATGTCTTCAAGTAATGAATCATTGAGTGTTGCCTGAAATTTTTTTTTAAAAAAAAAATTGAAAACAAAGACCAAAATTTTGAAAATGTAATTGTTATATCTTTAAGTAATGAATCATGAAGTGTTGGTCTTAAAATAAATAAATAAATTAAAAAGCGAAACATGTATTACCTAATAAGGCACATCACCCAGCTCAACTCACACAAACAGAGCACGTAGAGGATGCTTCTTGGTGAAACAAGGAAACTACATGTCATTGTGTGATAAACATCCTCACGATCAACACAAATTTGTGGAGACAATTTTGCATTGCAAGTCAGTTTTAAGTACAGCTCACGGACTAATATGACTCAATCACAGCATGAAGATCTCTATCTAAAATCAAGGAAAAATATTCAAAGTGTCCTTTCATATCTCAGCATCTTCAATCAAATATTATAGTCCACGATACTCTCCCCCTTTCCTCATTGTATAATGTCCTTCTGTCATAGCGTATCTGTTTAAATACAACTTGTAATCTCTGCTTGTTGTTCACGTTGAAAGAAATACAAAGTGATATTTGCTTCATTTCTCAATCCTCTTTTTTACCACTTTTGCAATGATGCTGCACCAGGAATAAGAGGATTGATTGTAAACACACTTCTTGGTCGTGATGACAAAAAAAGTCTTATGTTAAAAAGTTGTATTAGATATAGTGTAGGCATATTACATAAAACTAAAATATAAAATTCTTACTTTTCAATAATATCATTGTAAGAAGTGACTTTTAACCGTGTAACAAGAATCGTTGGTTTAGCTTCAATAATTTTTTAAATTTGTTCATATTTAGCATGAACAAACCGAGTTGACTTAGTCAAACATACAGGGTTCAAGCTACAAAATTGGAGTAAGAGCAAATAGTAGTTTAATACTAATAAACTAAATTAGAAATAAATTAATATTGAAAGTTAAATAAGATAAATACATAAATTAAAAAATAT
This sequence comes from Juglans regia, assembly GCF_001411555.2. NCBI lineage: Eukaryota > Viridiplantae > Streptophyta > Magnoliopsida > Fagales > Juglandaceae > Juglans > Juglans regia. Next base: position 10,530 of record NW_023347900.1, read on the forward strand.
GTTTACTTTTGATCAATCACATATATATTTCTTGGAGCATTGTGGGACCATTTGTTTTGTTTACTTCTCTAGCTAGCTTGATGCATAATGCAATTACCAATAAATCTAATAAATCATATTCAAACTTTTTAACTTGTTAATAAACATAGTTATGAAAGAATTTGTGAAAATTTTGAAAAGAGATTTACCTATTTCAGCAATTGAATCTTTGTAACAATTTTTTTTTTTTTTATGAAGGAGGATAGACCCTCCGGGGTTTATTTAAAACCTCACATGTGGCGGAGGAAAACCAAGGTTACACATTACAAACCAAAGCCAAGATAGAAAAACTAAGCAAAAAAAAAAAAAAACCAAGTGCAACCAAGCATAAACTCAGAACGCCTAAGACAAAGCAGGGCAGTTTATGCATCTCGAAGGTATGGCAGTCCGGCTTTATCCGTCTTCAGGAGACCACGAAGCTTACGAGGTAAATCAGAAAAAAATTCCCAGTTGTTTGTGCGTCCCTTCGAGCCCATTCTAGCTAAGAAGTATGTTGGAGCATTGGTTTCCCGATAAACATGATTGACAGCTACATTCATATTTCTCCTCATATCCTTCAGTTCTTCCCAAAAATCTTCTACATACCATAAGCCACAAATTGATGTTTTCAACCATTTTATCACAGTACTGGAATCCAATTCTATATCTAGCTGAACAATACCCATACTTTTAGCCAATTTTAATCCATGATAAACTCCCATGAATTCTGCAAAAGAAACTGTTCCTTGATCCAGATAAATCAAAAATGCTCTAAGAAAATTACATGAGGAATTTCGAATTACTCCTCCACCTCCAGCTTGCCCCGGGTTGCCTTGGCTGCTCCCATCTGTGTTGAGTTTGTATCTACCCTGGTATGTTCAAAACCATTTGACCATCTGCTATGTCTTTTTTGTACTCTTTTTTGGAGGGACATTTAGCTCTTTTAAGATCACCTCATCTCTTCTTTTCAATTGTTTCCCGGCCTTTAATTTCTCACCTATTCTGGTAATCCAATAGCGAATACTTCTCCAAACCTGTTCAACAGACTCACCACTGCCTTCCATACGAGCTTTGCATCTTCTCAGTCATAATCTCCAAGTAATAATAGAAGGGATGATCCCAATAAGATTACCCATAGTAGAAGATTTAGAAGCAGTATTATACCAACTACCAACTATTTCCTTCCAAGACCGACCCTCCCTCACAATCATTCCCACCTATAAAGCACTTTTCCTCCAAATACATTTAGCAAACTCGCCCTCAGCCAACACATGGTTTAGATCTTCATAAGCTCTGTGGTCACAACAGTTGCACTTTGACACAATAGGAATGCCAATTCTTCTCACCCGATCATCAACACTCAGCGCACCATGAAGCGCCTTCCACATAGTAGTAGCCATGAATTTAGGAAGAGAAGGATGCCATACCCATACAACCCAATTATCAATTGGCATTTTGATCCGAACACAATCCCATGCGCTTTTGTAACTATTGAGTTCACTAAACGGAATGATATTGTAATTTGGTGGCTACAATGCTTGTGGCGCCCTCGACCCCATGTATGATTTGGTGGAAGTCGTGACACCGGGATGAATCGTATGATGACCACACAGATCACACACCCCAACGCCATGTGCTAGTGTATGCAAGCATGCAATATGTGTGCAACACAAATTATCGCAGCAGAAAATAAAAAGTAGTCAAAGCTAAGTACCAGAAAATTTTAAACCTTACAACCCAAAATGGAAACCACCAATGGGATTTATACAGTCATCCAACTGAAATAAAGGAACTGAAACAAGCTCCAAAAACAAATACGAGTCAGTCCCAAGCCTATGTCCAGCGAGTGTGGAGCGAACTCTTTGTCTGTCTGGATTTTGTTCGAGCGCTATGTCGAGTGGGTGTTTAGCGAACTCTCTATATGAATATCTACTCAAGCGCCATGTCGAGTAAGAGTTGAGCGAACTAATCTCTATATGGGTTCCGCTCAAGCCATGTTGAGCTGACTTCAATACCTTTTCACTTGATCCCACTTAACATTGTTACAACACAATTTAACACAGGTTGTCACATAAATATGCCAACACACTTATTTTACACTAACAAAGAATTTTCTCCATAAATCAACAATGAGCGTCAAGAAGCTAGGAAAGGGTTTTTTTTTTTTTTTGGAATTAATCACATAAGGTAATGTCACACCCAAAGGTTTGTTCACTTTCTCTAAGATCGATTCATTTCTTCACCTTCATTCGTCTTTTGTATGAGATTAGACGTACATCTCTTTAAAAGAAATTAAGATCTTCCTTCATCGGCTTTCAAGGTGGGGCCATCTCTTTAATTAACCATGCATGCATTGGGTCAAAAAAAAAAAAAGTGGTACCAAGCGTGTTTCGTCAAATATTCTTGATCGTTTGTTTTTATTCATGTATATTTTTCTGGCTTGTATTGATTGTTAGGATACACTCATTTGGCTCTTTGCCCTCTTATCTTTTATTTATAATGAGCTTACATGATTTGTTGGACAGGACAAGCTCATTACATTATAGTGAAAACTTGCCAATTTGAGATGCAGCTGCTTTGGTTGATCTATACATTGAAGCTATACTTAATTCTAAGGTTGCAAAGACCTCAAAACATCCTATAAAAAAAAAAATACAATAACAATAGGAATTTTGTATTTTGCACCAAAAATTAAAACTACCAAAATTAACATATTACACCATCAAGAATATTCGACTATCAATATTTCATGGATAATGGTGCAGAATATTAAAATACGACATCCAATGATTTGAAGGTGTGAGCCTACTTTTTTCTTTCTCAAATTGATAATGTGCAACAATATTATCACTTTCATTTATTATTACACAATTATTTATTTATTTATTGAGTGGTTAACCACTCAATATTAAAATCAAGCGACTGCAATTTAACTAATGACAAAAAAATAATAAGTCCAGTATTTAATCCACAACATAATACAAGTCCTCTTAAGCAATCCAATTATTGTATTTCGACAAAGAGCAATAACGTTTGATAACTCTAAATTAATTATTAAGTGGTACAGTTATCTAAACTTGGGGAGTTGTTGGCTGCAGTGGCCTTAAGCCAACAGCATGGGCAGACTTGGTAGCCTCATTTAAGTACTTAAAGAGGATGGATGGATGAAGCTGCAAATTGTTTCAGTTGTTGCGAGTCAGATCATTGGGTGATGTGGCTGAACTTGCGAAATTTCCACCAGCATTGAGACATCATATCCTTAAGGTCGCTAGCCATAAGACAAAACACTTCAACTTTTGTATGACATTTGAGAGTCCTTGTTGACAAGGGAAGGTCGGATAGTCCGGGGATTCTAGCACCCAATCTACAAGATTCCTTCCAAAGAGGTCACCTGTCTGAAGACACTTAGTTTTATTGCCATGGTTATCTGTATACGTCCACACAATTCCTTTGACCACAAAGATCAGTGCATCCAATGGTTCTCCCTCTCGAACAATGTAGCTGCTTTGATTGTAGTGCACTTGCTTGAGAAACTTATAGGTGATCTCATACAATAATTCTTCACTTTTGTTTTCGAATATGGGCACTTGGGTGTTCACAAGCAATTGAGCAAAATTAGACTTCACACAAAATTGAGCAACCATAATTATAATCTTTAATTGATGTGACACATTTAAGTGGTTTTATAAGTCAACTACTTACATGAAAGATGAATTAAAGTATGACATAATAGTAGTAGGTATGTTGAGGATGGATGTCAGACAAATGTAGTTATAACAACGACATTTCTCTTAATATAGCAACTAACTCGTAACTAAATCACTACATTGATCTTACCATACATTCGATTAATTTTGAAGCATTTCTATGGAAAAATAACTTAAATTTAAAGGGGTGGAGGGAGGGGAGGATCAAAACTCACTCTCCTTAGCAGGGGATAGCAAAGATGGAGCTTAATCAATCTTCTAATTAGTGCTGTGGGAAGATGTGGGAATGGGTTTTTTGTATTAATATGTTTGTTTTGATCTTGTAGTATTGGTGTCACATAGCTCATGATCATCTGTTTTAACTAGTCAGGGAGTCCAATTCTGCTTATCCAACACTCAATGCTACGTAATTTAGTTCTCATGATCTCTGCCTTATCCTCCTCATCCATATATGTCAAGTAGTACTTCTTGGATGTCTCCAACCGCTTAGACGAGTCCTACCGCTTAGATGTCTCCAATCGCTTAGTCATGATCTTATTATGCTGCCTGGATTTTGATCGGTTATAAATCTCCTCCAACTCGTTAGATGCCTCCCATTGCATGTACACCTGTCACATCACAATTATGTTTGATCAGTTTGATCTAAGATTTCTACTCATAAATTACATTTAAAAGTTATCAATTGTCACATTATATTCATAAAAGATTTCCACTCATAAATTGTCACATTAATTTCTTAGACCCCTATAATTGACTAGCCATCGCTTATTGAATAATAGCCAAAGATTGAGATTTTATTGCTTGCTAAATGTTTAAAATTCAAATTGACTATGACATGGTACTTCTAAATGGGTTGGAGAAAATCTCATCCAATTTAATTTTTCTCCAAATTGGATTGGAAATTAAGAATCCCCAAACCTAATTATATACAACTATACAAATTATATATCAAAAATCTATATCATAGATAAATCATCATGTCCTAACGTATACTTTTTCAAACCATTTGTCCCAAAGATACATGGGAATTTACTTATTCAATATATAAGTAGACAATAGAATATTCAATTAAATGAGTGAGAATTCAATTAAGGACCTGTTCTAACATATATATATGTTCATAATGAATAGATGAAAATAATTAGAGTTCAAACATATTCATATATACACATAATTATGGAAATAATAAGATCCCTACTTAAAAAACATTTAAAAGAAGAAGAAGAAGAAGATGATGATCAGCATCAACCTGCAAATTTCCAATGAAGTATAAAAACAGAATCGGGCCAAAGATTGAGATAAAAACTGTGAAGCAGTTTTCCCAATAATAAGGACTTGTTTCAAGGTTTTGACCAAGTGAACTGCGAGAAAATGATCAGAAAACATTAATTTATATATATATATTTATATGTATATATATAATATGCTCAAAATGAATAACAATTTATAACGTCTTTTTACCTACAAATTATTATCTTTAATTTGTTGAAAATAATATTGTGGTATAGCTAAATTTACTACTTTCATTTGATTTTAATCATTGATATAAGTAGTAAAGAATGAAAAAAGGTATCATGCACATCTTAGTATTTTTGGTAGTACGATTTAGTTATGTCTCAAAGCGGTACTTTCAATATATTATGTTTGATTACTTTCTAAAATGGGAGAGGAAGTTTAAAGGAACAAAATGCATTGATGATTATGTATTGTTGGAGCATGCAATGACTCAGTCGAATATCAATTGAGAGAATCAAGGGAGAAGTTGAAGAAATCAGATCAGTTTAGCAATTGTGCAGCAGTTGAATATCAGTTGAGAGAATCAAGAAAAAAGTTGAAGAAATTATATCAGTTTGACAGTTGTGCAGCAAACAATCCACCTCCAAAATTTTCTCATTCTGTTTTGATTGAAACAATAGATTAATGTTAACTGTAAATTATCTATTTGTACTCCTTAATTTTCTATAGTTTGTTATATGTAATAGTTTATAAATTCGATTGAATGAAAAGCAAATGGCAACTAAGCCAACCAATTCAAACACTTCCAGTCTTTCCTATTTTCCTCTGTGTATTTTTCTTATATGGTATCAGCTGGTAAAAGGGCACACGCCTGATCCTGATACATGCTTCTGCTTTCCAAACGATAGCCTCCAACTCAAATGACAATACCCAACTTCCCCAACCTACTGTTCAAGCCAATGCCCAACTTGTTTCCCAAAAAATTGGTTGGCCCCAACTATTTGTCATGGAGCGTCCAATTCATGGTCTTTTTAAGGAGTCATGATCTTGCTGATCTTGTAGATGGAGATGTCTCTCCTTCATCAACAACTCTTTCAAATAGGACCACTAACCCAGCTTACACAATGTGGTTAAAGAAAGACGTGTTCTAAGTTGGCTATTAGCTTCTATTATAAAGAAGCTAGTCTCTACTATTTATGGAATGAAGACCTCGAGACAAGCGTGGGATGCTCTTCACACTCGATTTTCATATACTTCAAGTTCTAGGACTACTCTGTTAAAAAGACAACTTCAGACTATCACTCATGGCAATCAGTCTTGTAGTGAAATTATGGAGGAAGCCAAGAATCTGGTTGATCAACTAGCAACTGCAGGGAAGGCTACAGATGATCAAGATTTGATTAGCTTTCTCTTGGGAGGACTTCGGCTAGTTTTTTCTCCCTTCATCACCTCATTCAATTTCGCATGCCGCGACAAAGATTTGTCCTTCAATGACTTCTAGGTTGAACTCTTAAGCTTTGAGACTCTCATTGATGCACGAACAACTCAGCACCTGATCAACACTATGCATTTGCAACAAACCAAAAAGGGAAAGCACCATTCATCTCATGGAAGCCAAAGCAACAAACGACGACTCCAAAGCCACAACTGCTACAATCATCTTACAATCCAAATAAAGGTAATCAGTTTCCTCCAACTACTCGAACCAATGACAGGCCAACTTGTCAAATTTGTGTTAAGAGAGGACATATTGCCCTTGATTGCTATCATCGATTTGACTTCTCTTTTCAGGGACGATTGCCACCTGCTGACCTTGCTGCCATGGTTGCTGAAGCCAATAATTCTTATGACCAGAATGTCTGGTATGCGGATAGTGGAGCCAATGCTAATATCACTACCAATGTAGCAAATTTAACGAACCAAGCGTCCTACGAGGGTGATGATACCGTCCAAGTTGGCAATGGCTCAGTTTGGTTATCAAAAATACTGGAAATTCAACTCTAAATTTTGATCATGCCTCTTTCAAACTCAAAAATATTCTTCATTGTCCAAATGCCTCTACGAATCTTTTTTCCATCAATCAATTATGGTTAGACAATGATTGTTATTTCATGCTAACTGATACTGATTTTTGTGTGAAGGACAACAAGACAGATGGCATCCTGCTTCAAGGACTGGTTGAAAACGGACTTTATCCATTTGCTGGACACAAGAGCTCATCAAATAAAATGTGTTGTTTCACTGCAAAACTAGGAATAAAAACATCATTGGAAAATTGGCATAATCGCCTTGGGCATCCTGCCAAGTCCACCTTAGATCGTTTGTGCAATTACCTGCTTCTTTCTAAATCCTTGAATAAATTAGATTTCTACAATTCTTGTCAATTAGGAAAAGCTACTAAACTGTATTTTGTTGATTCTACCAAATCCTTTGTAGCTTGTTCACACTGATGTCTGGGTATCTCCAATAATTTCAATTGGTGGTTGTAGCTACTATGTTATTTTTATCAATGATTGTAGTAGGTTTACATGGATGTATCCCATGCGTTTTAAGTCCGATGTCTTTATTATTTTTCAGCAATATAAAACTCTTGTGAAAATTTGTTCTCTTCTAAAATTAAACAACTACAATCCGACAATGGAGGAGAATATCTTTCCAATGATTTCAAATCTTTTTTGACAAAACATGGGATATACCATAGATTAACCTACCCTTACACTTCTCAGCAAAATGGAACTGCAGAAAAAAAACATCGACACATTCAAGAAACTGTTTTAACATTATTAGCTAAAGCACAACTAGCTACCAAATAAATATTGGACTGATGCTTTTCTTACAATAGTTTTTCCTCATAAATCGGATTCCAACGAAAGCCCTCCATAATCTATCTTCTTACTTCATGCTTCATCAAAAAATGTCATCCTATACTTCACTAAGAACATTCGGATGTTCATGTTATCCTTACTTGCGACCATATGAAAACAACAAGCTATACTTTCGAAGCAAACAATGTCTCTTTCTTAGGTATGCAGCTCAACAGAAGGGTTATAGATGCTTAGATTTGGACACAAGAAAAATTTATATTTCGAGACATGTAGTGTTTGATGAGAACTCATTTATAGCAAAAGATAAATGTTGCGTTTCACCAGTCCATGAGAGCACGATGTCAACAGATTTGTTTCCTATCTCATATTCCATTCCACTCAATTTAATTCCGAGTTCAAATTCACTTGATCCTGCTTGTGAAAACAATACATCATCCAAAACACGTACTACCTCAGACTTGCATAATAACGATTCCCTACCTTTACCTTTGTCAGTGAACCGATCAGAGTCCAATATAGACACAAATGCTTCTCAAGAGCATACCAATCCCGATCCTTAATCAACACAAACACCTCATCTTGAACCACCAGAAAGCAATATCATCACTCGGTCCAAAACAGGGAATTCAAAACCAAAAGAATTTCTTGGATTCAAAATGTTTTATTCCACTCGTCATCCTTTCCGTTGTTTGACTAGTATTTTAATAGAATCTGAGCCAACTTGCCATACACAAGTAGTAACAAAACTTGAGTGGAGACAAGCTATGGGATGTGAATTTGATGCTTTGATGGAAAATGGGACATGGTCTCTCTGTCCAAGACCACATGACAAATATGTAGTGAGGAATAAATGAGTATTCAAAATTAAAAGACACGGGATGGTAGCATTGAATGCTACAAAGCAAGGCTTATGGCAAAGGGCTTGGATAAAAAATCTGGAATTGATTACTTTGATACCTTCTCTCCAGTGGTTAAACTAACTACAGTTAGACTGGTTTTATCTATTACAGTTCAATTCCATTGGCCTATAAGACAATTAGATGTCTCTAATGCATTCTTACATGGCATACTTGATGAAGAGATGTATATGGAACAACCTCAAGGATTCATTGATGAGAGTCAACTTGATCTCGTGTGTCAACTTCATAAGTCTCTCTACGGCCTCAAACAAGCTTCAAGAGCTTGGTTTCGGAGGCTATCTCAACAATTATTACAACTTGGCTTTGAGGAATCAAAAGTTGATTATTCATTGTTTACACTTTGCGCTAACACATTAAAAATTTTTGTGTTAGTATACGTAGATGACATTATCGTCGCTGGATCAAGCAATTCTGCCATTATTTCTTATATTAATAGCTTGAAAGAAGAATTCCATACTAGAGATCTTGGACAGTTAAGTTATTTTCTTGGAGTTGAAGCACAACGTAACAATGAAGGACTTCATCTTTGGCAAGCAAAATACATCTCGGATCTTCTTGATAGCACCAAAATGCAAGAAACAAAGCCATTCGCATGTCCAACAACTTCGAGAATGAAGTTATCATTGCATGATGGCACACTTCTACCAGATCCTACTGAATACAGGCATGTGGTGGGAGCATTACAATATTGCACCATTTCACATCCTAATATTTCATATGAAGTAAATTAGTTATGCCAATTTATGCATAATCCACGAGATTCTCATTGGATGGCAGTAAAAAGAGTGCTTCGATATTCGAAAGGCACGATGGACT
>NW_023347901.1:0-210 GCF_001411555.2 Juglans regia
CCAGGAGCACGCAGATGCCGAAGCACGCCTTGCGGCGCGTGCTGCCCTCCACGATCGCGGCAACGACGTCCCCACGGGCATGACTACACCCCGGGTTTGGGCCGCCGCCGCAATCCGCATCGGTCCACGCCCCGAGTCGATCGGCAGACCGGCATACACCGTTCCACATCCGACCGGGGCGCATCGCCGGCCCCCATCCGCTTCCCTCCC
>NW_023347902.1:0-204 GCF_001411555.2 Juglans regia
TTTCCGTAGGTGAACCTGCGGAAGGATCATTGTCGATACCTGCCCAGCAGAACGACCTGTGAACATGTAATAACCTTCTGGGTGGGGGTGTAATGCCCCGTCCCAAAAAACGGTTGGGAGGGCACGTTGAGATATGCCCACCGCTCCTCGTGTGTGGTTGGTCAATCTTCTCGTTCCCTTCCCGATCGAACAATGAACCCCGGC
>NW_023347903.1:0-204 GCF_001411555.2 Juglans regia
TCATGAGACTGTCCATCTCATGTGTCGTAATATGAAAAGTTGTGATTTTTAATTTTTTTTTTTTTCCCCTCTTTCAGCAAATGGCATATCTAGAGCGCCTCTTCGAACACCTACAGCTAATCGCTGTACCGAATTCCAATTATAATATTAGTTGAAACCTCTAAATCGTACCCATGAGATGACCTTTTTATAAAGTGATCTTCG
>NW_023347904.1:0-204 GCF_001411555.2 Juglans regia
GCCATTCGGCCGAGGGCACGTCTGCCTGGGTGTCACGCATCGTTGCCCCAACCCCAAACACTTCTTATGATGTGTGGGGTGCGGGGAAGACATTGGCCTCCCGTCTGCTTCTGCTCGCGGTTAGCCTAAAAGTGAGTCCTAGGCGACGAGCGCCACGACAATCGGTGGTTGAGAAACCCTCGTGACCCGTCGTGTGTTGCCCGT
>NW_023347906.1:0-204 GCF_001411555.2 Juglans regia
AGAGCCCAGCGATCCACTTGGAAAAATTGAAAAATTTAAATTTAGGAAATATGCATTATTTCCTAGGAATGGAAGTAAATCAAGAAGCAGAAGGAATCTTCTGTTCCCAGAGGAAGTACATTGAAGATCTCTTAAGAAGATTGAATATGTTAGGTTGTAAACCTGTGGCAACTCCATTAATTCCTAATGAGAAATTGAAAAAGG
>NW_023347909.1:0-204 GCF_001411555.2 Juglans regia
TCCGATCTCATGCTCTGTCCCCCTTCTGATTTTGTGTCATTACAGTTTCTGGTGTCAAAGTTGGTGGCATGTTGCATTCCATCTGAAGCTAATGGAGAATATTCAGGCAGTAGATCATCTCAAGTTTTGTCGTTGCTTCTCCATCTAACTGTGGACTCTGATCCGGCTCTTTACGATTATATCAGAGTACGTTCGAGTCCTTGG
>NW_023347910.1:0-255 GCF_001411555.2 Juglans regia
TTAGGCGTGCTCCTCCTCATTTTTGCTCCTCGTGTGAATAGCATGTTGGGCTACCGAAGGGTTCCTGTGTTGCATACCTACAAAGATGGAATTTGTCCCTCTCGTTGCCCCTTGTCCTTGTCGGTGCTCATCTTTGGGTGCTGGCTGGACCCTGAAGTTGTCCACGTGTTACCATGCAAGCCTTCGAGTTTACGTTGGTTGTCATGGACCATGTGGGCGTTCTCGTGCTCTTGGATGCGGAACATTGTGTTGGTG
>NW_023347911.1:0-204 GCF_001411555.2 Juglans regia
GGCGGCCGCCGCCGGCCGACCATGTCCCGACGACCGTTTTTTGGGCTCGTTTTCGTGGGGGTGATTCCTACATTCTCGATTGCTTTCTAGCAACAAGCTGGTGCTTTAGGGACGGATTTGGTGGCACCTAGTGCCACGCATGGGCTTGTTGATGGGGGCAATCGGTCGTGCTAGGGGCTTTCTCACGTTGGCTAGCCCTCGTGT
>NW_023347912.1:0-204 GCF_001411555.2 Juglans regia
CCGATCTTCTCTACTTTCACCATTGTCTACATTGACGATGTTCTTGTTTTTTCCAGATCTATTGATGAACATTGGAAACATTTGCAAACGTTCCTTGACATCATTAGATTCAATGGTCTTGTTGTCTCGGCAACAAAAATTAAACTATTTCAAACCAAGATTAGATTCCTTGGTTACGACATCTCTGAAGGCAAAATCAGGCCA
>NW_023347913.1:0-204 GCF_001411555.2 Juglans regia
ATATTTATCACTATTAAATATAAATAAAAAAATAAAATCATTATAATATATAAATAAAAAATAAAATCACTATAATATATAAATAAAAAATAAAATCACTATAAAAAATCATTATAATATATAAATAATCACTATTAAATATAAATAAAAAAATCATTATAATATATAAATAATAAAAAATCACTATAATATATAAATAAAAAA
>NW_023347914.1:0-204 GCF_001411555.2 Juglans regia
CGGGCCTAAGGCCCAAGGCCCATCAGAAACTAAGGGTTCTTCCTAGAACCCGAAACATGGCTAACCAAAACTAAGGCAAAAACAGAGTTGAGGGAGAGAGGGTTGCGATGGTCCGAAACTCACCAAGGGATGAAGAAACTCACTGTGATGGTAGTCTGGGTGGCTGGCAGGGGGGCACGACGGCGCAACCGAAGGCTCCACTGA
>NW_023347915.1:0-204 GCF_001411555.2 Juglans regia
GTCCACTGAACCTTATCATTTAGAGGAAGGAGAAGTCGTAACAAGGTTTCCGTAGGTGAACCTGCGGAAGGATCATTGTCGATACCTGCCCAGCAGAACGACCTCTGAACATGTAATAACCTTCTGGGTGGGGGTGTAATGCCCCCTCCCAAAAAACGGTTGGGAGGGCACGTTGAGATATGCCCACCGCTCCTCGTGTGTGGT
>NW_023347916.1:0-204 GCF_001411555.2 Juglans regia
GTTCCCTTCCCGATCGAACAATGAACCCCGGCGCGGTCTGCGCCAAGGAACTTAAACAAGGAGTAACCACGGGCGCCCCGGAAACGGTGTGCGCGTTGTGGGTGACATCTTTACCATGATACATAACGACTCTCGGCAACGGATATCTCGGCTCTCGCATCGATGAAGAACGTAGCGAAATGCGATACTTGGTGTGAATTGCAG
>NW_023347917.1:0-204 GCF_001411555.2 Juglans regia
GAACCTTGATACGGTTTCCTTCTTGATGCGTTGATCTTCGTGGGGGTTCGATCCTCGTGCATGGCATCCTTGAGGTGTGAGTGTGGCATGGTGTTTGGTGCTTCCTAGCACTAGATTCCTACGCGTGCTCTCGGCCGACGATGGGTTGTTTGCTGGTTTGGCTTGGCTCCCAAGGGGTTGAGACCTCAACAACTGTCCCGATTG
>NW_023347919.1:0-204 GCF_001411555.2 Juglans regia
TGTTTAAGCAAGTCAGGAAAGTGAATATTATATAATTGTTTTTTTGGTTACTGAAAGTAGAGTCTAAAACGACTAAATATTACATAATTGTTTCTTTTGCTACTAAAAGTAAAGTCTGAAACAACTAAATATTACATAATGGATTCAAAGTGGTGTGTTCTCCTCATTCACAGCATTGTTCTCCTCATTCGCAGCATTTATGGA
>NW_023347920.1:0-204 GCF_001411555.2 Juglans regia
TTTTTCGGATTTATTTAATCAAAAAAATTAAATAAAAAAATCCCGATGTCGAAAAATTGTGAGGCTTGCTCCTACTTCAAGATATGATTTTTCTAAGCATGCCTCCAAAAAATCTCGTCCAAATTCAAAGTATTTCGATAAAAAAGGCCTTTATGTTTCCTCGGACATTTGATGTTTCCTCCTGCCGGTTGGGATTTGGCTCTA
>NW_023347921.1:0-258 GCF_001411555.2 Juglans regia
CAGAACTCCGCAGTTAAGCGTGCTTGGGCGAGAGTAGTACTAGGATGGGTGACCTCCTGGGAAGTCCTCGTGTTGCACCCCTCGTTTTTGTTTTTTCCGCCTTGCGAGATAAATTGACAAGACGGAGCACTCGGGAGTGGATTTTTGGGAAAATCTCGCCCTGCCCATCGCGTAGCCATGGGTTTGGATCAGATCTCCGTTTGGATTGGGATCGGAAGGACGCTAGTATGTCGCTCAAGGATTATATGAATTTTAAGT
>NW_023347922.1:0-204 GCF_001411555.2 Juglans regia
CCGTTCGAACGAATTAAAATAGATTCAAACATAGAATTAATGTATGTTCGAACAGTATATAGTTTGTTCAAATAATAATATTGGCGGGAAAATAATTAATTTTTTTCGAGAAAAGTTAATAACTGTTCGAACTTAAATTTATTTGTTCGAACGGACATTTTTTCCATTAATTTGTTTATCATCATTAATTTGTACATATATTTT
>NW_023347923.1:0-204 GCF_001411555.2 Juglans regia
TGGGAATTTTTTTAGTTTGCCTTTTTTTTTAGTAAGACCTTTCAGATTCTTGATCGTCAAACACGCTTGAACGTTTCTCACGTACGTTTGGACATTACAAACGTACATTTGAATGCTTGTTTTACATTCGAACTAGTTAGAGAACGTTTTAATGTAAGACATTTCAGCTTATTGCATGTCAAATACGTTCAAACTTAGACTAGG
>NW_023347925.1:0-204 GCF_001411555.2 Juglans regia
TCCTTTGGACCTTCGGAATTTGAAGCCAGAGGTGTCAGAAAAGTTACCACAGGGATAACTGGCTTGTGGCAGCCAAGCGTTCATAGCGACGTTGCTTTTTGATCTTTCGATGTCGGCTCTTCCTATCATTGTGAAGCAGAATTCACCAAGTGTTGGATTGTTCACCCACCAATAGGGAACGTGAGCTGGGTTTAGACCGTCGTG
>NW_023347926.1:0-204 GCF_001411555.2 Juglans regia
GATTGAGAGAAAACATGGAGGCTTATGAGGGGGCTGGTGTACTAAAGAAGTGAGAGGGGCTTATAGAGTGGGATTGCGGAAACACATAAGAAGAGGATGGGGGGTCTTTACTCGACACACAAGATTTCTTTTGGGTGAGGGTTCTAGGATTAAATTCTGGAGTGATATTTGGTGTGGTGACAGTGCTAGAAGTCTACATGATCC
>NW_023347927.1:0-204 GCF_001411555.2 Juglans regia
CTTTCTTCACACTCTCTTTTCTTTCCACTCTGTTTTTCTTTTTCACTCTCTTTTTCACAATTACTTTTCAACTCATTTTCTCTTTTGCTTAAGGTTTTAGTCTCACCCTCTTCTTTTTTCTCTCTCATTTTTCTGTCTTTCTCCATTTCGGTCTCACTATTTCTTTTCTTCTCAATCTCACCTTCACTCTTTCTTTTCAGCACA
>NW_023347928.1:0-204 GCF_001411555.2 Juglans regia
TTTGTTCAGTACATTGTTTGGAAAAGACGTGATTTCTGAAAACCTTTGGCATGACTCTCTGATTCTGAATTTGATTCTGTTTCTGTTCTGTTCAGTTACGGCCCCGCCACGGGTGATAATAGTGGCATACGGCCCAACCACGGGTAATAATAGTGGATACGGCCCAACCACGGGTTATAATAGTGGATACGGCCCAACCACGGG
>NW_023347929.1:0-204 GCF_001411555.2 Juglans regia
GCCAACCTCCACCATATTTGTCTGGCGAAGATGTACTTGCACAATTTATAGATGTTGGTTGTAATGAATTTGGTAAAAAACAACGAAAGAGAAAACGAGCTACGAATGAGTTGAATTGGACAAAGAAGAGCATATTTTTCGAACTCCCGTACTGGTCGAAGTTAAAATTGCGACATAGCCTTGATGTTATGCATATTGAAAAAA
>NW_023347930.1:0-204 GCF_001411555.2 Juglans regia
CCTCGGACATTTGATGTTTCCTCCTGCCGGTTGGGATTTGGCTCTAAATGCTCTTGAGGGGGGGCATGCAAGCCCCAACATGGTCAGCCAGGAGGGCTGACCATGCCGCCCCCCTCACATGGGCATGCCCCTGGCGCCCATGGAAAGGGCGTGTGCCACGCCCCCCATGCCACCGGCGGGGGGGTATCGTCTCCACCGCCGCCG
>NW_023347932.1:0-264 GCF_001411555.2 Juglans regia
GCGTCCTTCCGATCCCAATCCAAACGGAGATCTGATCCAAACCCATGGCTACGCGATGGGCAGGGCGAGATTTTCCCAAAAATCCACTCCCGAGTGGTCCTTCTTGTCAATTTATCTCGCAAGGCGGAAAAAACAAAAATGAGGGGTGCAACACGAGGACTTCCCAGGAGGTCACCCATCCTAGTACTACTCTCGCCCAACCACGCTTAACTGCGGAGTTCTGATGGGATCCGGTGCATTAGTGCTGGTATGATCGCACCCATC
>NW_023347933.1:0-204 GCF_001411555.2 Juglans regia
AAGTTAGAAATTAATTACTAACAATTAAAAATGTAAAAAGAGACAACTTAGAGTAAAATTACCATTTTACCCTCTACATGTGGGCAAATGACCATTTTACCCCCCTAACTTAAGGATTTGATATCCTAATTCCAAAAAATTACCAAAATTTACATTCCTCATGTAAATTTTGTCCCAAACTCAAATCTCAACTCAGAAAAATTT
>NW_023347934.1:0-204 GCF_001411555.2 Juglans regia
GGTATTTCGAATCCCTAAATTAATTTAGGGGTTTCAAAGATTGAATCCCCTAAATTAATTTAGGGTTTCGGATTTGAGCCCTAAATTAATTTAGGGGTTCCAATCCAAATTAATTACACAATCAATTCCAATCCAAACCGAAATAATTACAAAAATGAGAAAACAAACACAATTCACATGCATTTCACGGACTCATTCAAATTT
>NW_023347935.1:0-204 GCF_001411555.2 Juglans regia
ATGTTTATAGCTACGGAATTGTTGTATTGGAGATGGTGACGGGAAAGGGACCAACAAAAGGTGTCCATGCTATAGATAGTGGAGGGGAGACAGAACCCAAAAGGGTGGTTGCTTGGGTGAGGGAAAAAAAGAATGAAGCGGCTGCAATGGCTTCTTGGCTTGAGGAGATCGTTGACCCAATACTGGAAGGCAGTTACGAAAAGG
>NW_023347936.1:0-204 GCF_001411555.2 Juglans regia
GCCGCTGAGGACGCTTCTCCAGACTACAATTCGAATGCCGAGTGGCACCCGATTCTCAAGCTGGGCTCTTCCCGGTTCGCTCGCCGTTACTAGGGGAATGCTTGTAAGTTTCTTTTCCTCCGCTTATTGATATGCTTAAATTCAGCGGGTAATCCCGCCTGACCTGGGGTCGCGATGGTAGAGTCGCAGGAACGACGCAATAGG
>NW_023347937.1:0-204 GCF_001411555.2 Juglans regia
GTTTGATCTTAGGATGATGTTATGAATATGTTAGAAGTAAGATTTGATTTTTTTGGAATTCTTGGAGATGTTTTTATTAAGGTCAAAACTTGTGATTTAAGGTTACTTTTTGTTAAAAAGTTTGGGTCTTTTTACAAAAAGTTTGGTATTGATAATTAGCTTTTTCTTAATGGATAGTTTTAAGGGTGTTTTTAAACTTAGGAT
>NW_023347938.1:0-204 GCF_001411555.2 Juglans regia
TTATCGGACCCTTCCTCCACTGGCCAGCGACCATCATAAACCCCCTGTCAAGCTCTCCCTGTTACCGTCGAATCTCTGTGCTGTCCAAGCTTCTCTCGGCTTCCCACAACCACGAGTGAGCCCTCCATTTAAAACCACCACTGCCGCAACTAGCATCTCCAAGCCTCCACGCCTCCTATCCAAGAACGCCATGCCTCCTATCCA
>NW_023347939.1:0-204 GCF_001411555.2 Juglans regia
CACCATGCGGCCAACCAAATGTAAAATGAAAAATGGAGATGCCCGTCAAACCCCATGGAAGCGAGGCCAGCATCATCCGGATACCCCCGAGAGCAACAATGTGCCTAGCACTGGGTGCCATAACACCATCCGCCGTGCACAAGCATGTTGCAAAGGAGGCATCCAAACAAATAGGCCCAACCGCCATGGGGTAGACTAGAGCAC
>NW_023347940.1:0-204 GCF_001411555.2 Juglans regia
TGAAGCATGTGCGTAGCACTGGGTGCCATAACACCATCCGCCGTGCACATCTACGTCAAAGAGGAAGCAAACAAACACACAGGCCCGGCCACCATGCGGCCAACGAAATGTAAAATGAAAAATGGAGATGCCCGTCAAACCCCATGGAAGCGAGGCCAGCATCATCCGGATACCCCCGAGAGCAACAATGTGCGTAGCACTGGG
>NW_023347942.1:0-204 GCF_001411555.2 Juglans regia
GGCAAGCCACGGGGCTGCCAAGGCAGGCCATGGGGCGTGCGAGCGGGGCTGCCCAGGCATGCCATGGGGCTTGCCACGGGGCTGCCAAGGCATGCCATGGGGCTTGCCACGGGGCTGTCAAGGCAAGCCACGGGGCTGCCAAGGCAGGCCATGGGGCGTGCGAGCGGGGCTGCCAAGGCATGCCATGGGGCTTGCCACGGGGCT
>NW_023347944.1:0-204 GCF_001411555.2 Juglans regia
GCCCCGTGGCAAGCCCCATGGCCTGCCTTGACAGCCCCGCTGGAAGCCCCATGGCTTGCCTTGGCAGCCCCGTGGCAAGCCCCATGGCCTGCCTTGACAGCCCATGGCTTGCCTTGACAGCCCCGTGGCAAGCCCCATGGCCTGACTTGACAGCCCCATGGCATGCCTTGGCAGCCCCGTGGCAAGCCCCATGGCATGCCTTGG
>NW_023347945.1:0-204 GCF_001411555.2 Juglans regia
TGTTGGACTTTGAATCTCAATTGCCATGGCTTCATGACAATGGATATGCAAAACAACTAGTTTAAAAATTTTAGGTTCATAATGGATTGAAGCAAAACGAACTAAAATCTGTATGAAGGCGACAACTTATTATAGGAAAGGAAATAAGTAATAGAATAAGGAAGTGAAGTAGACTTACCAACACTTGGTTCTGATGAAGTTGGG
>NW_023347946.1:0-204 GCF_001411555.2 Juglans regia
CTTTCATTCGTATAACTTCATTGATTCTCGTGTCATTTTTATTCCTTCATGTTTCTCTTGTTCTTGTTTCCTGAATCTAATTACTAGTTGGGATAAAACAAGGTTGCCTTGTCTTGATTGAGTTCATTTAGTTCTGAAAGAATTTGAGTGAAAAAACTATTGAGGTAAAAGGCAAGAGAGTGTGAGACTATTATCGAGAAAAAG
>NW_023347947.1:0-204 GCF_001411555.2 Juglans regia
CTCGGACTCAGTCCGGCATGCCAAAAAAATACAGTGAAATGCGTTAGTGCAAAAATACATAAAATTCATGAGAATACTTTGGAGAAATACTTACAGCGCTATATAATAATTTCCGGAGGATCACGGAGTTGAAAAAGGCGACGTCTGAGCAACACCACAGTGTAAAATACACTGTGGCCGTGGGTCACAAATACCCACTTTTCA
>NW_023347948.1:0-204 GCF_001411555.2 Juglans regia
TCAGGAGTGATGTAGTAGAATGTCAGGTAACACGACAAGGTCACAGTGTAGCACCGGAGCAATCTCGGACTATATAACGTGACATGAAACGTAGTTATGAATGGAGTCTTGTCGTGTTAAGTGTTGGGATGAACTGTCAAAAGGGACGGGTAGCGTGAAGTGTCATGCTAGCTGGGTCAAGAGAAGATTGGTATCGGAATATGG
>NW_023347949.1:0-204 GCF_001411555.2 Juglans regia
CTCTCTCTCTCTCTCTCTCTCTCTCTTAAGAAACCCTTTGAGATCTAGAGTCCCCCGTCCTCCTTTCCCCCTCTCTCTCTCCTTCCCAAGAAACTCTTCGAGATCCAGAGGCCATCGGAACCCACTCCCTCTCTCGATCTCTTGTCCCTCTCTCCCTCCTCCATGAGTCTCGTAAGTCACCCCCCCCCCCCCCCCCCCCCCCCC
>NW_023347950.1:0-204 GCF_001411555.2 Juglans regia
AGCACAAGTAGGGGACAATATGAGGATAGGGTGATTAATTGTGATTTATGAAGCCTAAGATTCTTTCATGGAATGTCCGGGGGCTGAATGATCCGTGTAAGCGCCTCCATGTTAAAAATATGCTTCAGAAGTGGAAGGTTGATATTGTTTGTTTTCAAGAAACTAAACTGAAGTTTATAGACAAAAATAAGATCGGAAGAGCGT
>NW_023347952.1:0-204 GCF_001411555.2 Juglans regia
TCAATTTGTTTGATGTTGTGGTCTGGCGGACGTAACGGCGTGTGAGTGGTGACAAGGTTGTATGTCTTGACAGGCTCCGTGCTTGTGCATCGAACTGTTAGGCGAGCTCCTCCTCATTTTTGCTCCTCGTGTGAATAGCATGTTGGGCTACCGAAGGGTTCCTGTGTTGCATACCTACAAAGATGGAATTTGTCCCTCTCGTTG
>NW_023347953.1:0-204 GCF_001411555.2 Juglans regia
TATAAGTCATCAACATTACTTTTTAGCAATCTAATAAACTCTCCAGCCTTCACTGCCCCGAGGACGGAATTTACCCAAAATTCTAGAACGGCCAACTTAACTCGAGGGTCAAGGATCACAGCCACAAATAGCAATCTATTTATCTTCTCAATATTCCCCAAATATTTATCATATTTGATCTTCATCCTCGTAGCCATATCAGAT
>NW_023347954.1:0-277 GCF_001411555.2 Juglans regia
TGGGCAGGGCGAGATTTTCTCAAAAATCCACCCCCGAGTGGTCCTTCTTGTCAATTTATCTCGCAAGGCGGAGAAAACAAAAACGAGGGGTGCAACACGAGGACTTCCCAGGAGGTCACCCATCCTAGTACTACTCTCGCGCAAGCACGCTTAACTGCGGAGTTCTGATGGGATCCGGTGCATTAGTGCTGGTATGATCGCACCCATCAAACTAATTACTTAAAATTCATATAATCCTTGAGCGACATACTAGCGTCCTTCCGATCCCAATCCAAAC
>NW_023347955.1:0-204 GCF_001411555.2 Juglans regia
GCCCACATCGCCTCGATCCGAACACTTCACCGGACCATTCAATCGGTAGGAGCGACGGGCGATGTGTACAAAGGGCAGGGACGTAGTCAACGCGAGCTGATGACTCGCGCTTACTAGGAATTCCTCGTTGAAGACCAACAATTGCAATGATCTATCCCCATCACGATGAAATTTCAAAGATTACCCGGGCCTGTCGGCCAAGGC
>NW_023347956.1:0-204 GCF_001411555.2 Juglans regia
AGTATAACTATATTAGTATAAGAATTTAGAATTAGTTGTAGTGATTAGAATAACTATATATTAGTATTTGCTATAATGATTTTAATTTAGTATAACTATATAATAGTATTAGTATTAATATTAGTTATACTAGTAGTGATATTAGTTATACTAATAATTATATTAGTATTAGACTATTAGTTATTATTAATACTATATATTATA
>NW_023347957.1:0-204 GCF_001411555.2 Juglans regia
TTTTTTTTTTTCAGGTTAGGTTGGTCTTTGTTTTGCATGTTGGGTTTTGATTTTATTTAAACTCCAGATGCTGATGATGTAACCACGGTTTTCCTCCGCTATAAGTGAGGATCTATTAATAAAATTGAGAAAATGTCATTATTGGACATATAGCCCTAACTCTTTGATTAAAAATGATTGCCAAGAGTCAATAGACAGGACAAG
>NW_023347958.1:0-204 GCF_001411555.2 Juglans regia
GAGTAAATTGACCAATTTTTCCTTTTCCAAAGGATTTCTTAAGGAGACGAGAGAATACCTCTTGCATTATGATGAAGAGGTAAGGCGATAAGGGGTCACCTTGCCGTAGGCCTCGCTCACCTTTGAAGAAACCCATGGGGGTCCCATTCATCATGACAGAATACCACGGCGAAGATAAGTCATATCCATGGCTCAAGCCAATGC
>NW_023347959.1:0-204 GCF_001411555.2 Juglans regia
TTTTTTTTTTTTTTTTTCTTTTTTTTTTTTTCTTCCAGGACTGCTGCTTTCCGCGCAACACCAACTCCCTCTCTCTTCCCGTGCAGTTTTCTTCTCTCCCCCCAGCCACTGCCGCACGCTGCCATGACCGTCACCGCCTAGCCCATTTGCTTCCCCATCGGCCGGCGACCACCACCCCCCAATCTCAGCCTCTAACTCGCCGCC
>NW_023347960.1:0-204 GCF_001411555.2 Juglans regia
TATAAGTCATCAACATCACTTTTTAGCAATCTAATAAACTCTCCAGCCTTCACTGTCCCGAGGACGGAATTTACCCAAAATTCTAGAACGGCCAACTTAACTCGAGGGTCAAGGATCACAGCCACAAATAGCAATCTATTTATCTTCTCAATATTCCCCAAATATTTATCATATTTGATCTTCATCCTCGTAGCCATATCAGAT
>NW_023347961.1:0-204 GCF_001411555.2 Juglans regia
GCACACGCCCTTTCCATGGGCGCCAGGGGCATGCCCATGTGAGGGGGGCGGCATGGTCAGCCCTCCTGGCTGACCATGTTGGGGCTTGCATGCCCCCCCAAAAGAGCATTTAGAGCCAAATCCCAACCGGCAGGAGGAAACATCAAATGTCCGAGGAAACATAAAGGCCTTTTTTATCGAAATACTTTGAATTTGGACGAGATT
>NW_023347962.1:0-204 GCF_001411555.2 Juglans regia
TTCATTACTCTAAAACAGGCCAAATCAAAGGTTGAACGGAATTCTACAAACATAACTCACTATCAAGCTTGCTTGAAGATGTGGTGATATTCTATCTTCATTTCCTGCTGTACTTTCTATAGTCAAGGAACACTTTTCATAGGACATTTTTACTGTTGTTGTTAACAAAATCAAAAATTGAAAATAAGTTCATGCTCATGCTCA
>NW_023347963.1:0-239 GCF_001411555.2 Juglans regia
GGTGAGGGTAATCGAATCAGTTTTTGGCAAGATGTGTGGTGTGGAGATCATGCATTGGAAAGAGTGTTTCCAATTTTATATCGTATTGCAGTTAACAAGGACGTTTCTGTGGCGGATGTGCGATTATTTGCTCATGGTTCGCATCAGTGGGATATTCTGTTTAATAGAGATATTCATGATTGGGGATTATCTATGGTTTCAGATTTTTTTAGCTTGTTACACTCTTTAGGGTCTACTAG
>NW_023347964.1:0-204 GCF_001411555.2 Juglans regia
AGTGATAAATATTATAGTGATTTTATTTTTTATTTATATATTATAGTGATTTTATTTTTTATTTATATATTATAGTGATTTTATTTTTTATTTATATATTATAATGATTTTATTTTTTTATTTATATTTAATAGTATAAATATTATAGTAATTTTATTTTTTATTTATATATTATAGCGATTTTATTTTTTATTTATATATAAT
>NW_023347965.1:0-204 GCF_001411555.2 Juglans regia
TCTCAGGAATTTCAAATTCCAGTGGTGCAGAAGGTGATCTGTTGATCAGGTAACAGGCAGCTAGAACAGCTTCACCCCAGAATGGCTTTGGTAACTTAGCCATACTGAGCATGCATCTTGTTCTTTCAATGATGGTCCGGTTCATTCTCTCGGCTACACCATTGTGCTGAGGGGTATATGGGACCGTCTTCTCATGTCGAATAC
>NW_023347968.1:0-204 GCF_001411555.2 Juglans regia
GGGTTCGATCCTCGTGCATGGCATCCTTGAGGTGTGAGTGTGGCATGGTGTTTGGTGCTTCTTAGCACTAGATTCCTACGCGTGCTCTCGGCCGACGATAGGTTGTTTGCTGGTTTGGCTTGGCTCCCAAGGGGTTGAGACCTCAACAACTGTCCCGATTGTTACTATTTTCTCTTCTCTTATTTCCCATGCCTAGCGGGGCAG
>NW_023347969.1:0-204 GCF_001411555.2 Juglans regia
ATTAAGCTCATTCTCACTTTTTCTTGAGGTTTCAGCCTCACCCAAATCTTTTCCCTTTGGTGGTTCGGTCTTCTCCTTTGCTACAACTTGATCATTTTTGTCCCTCTTTGGTTTCCAAGAAGTACTAGAAACCGAAGTATACCTTGATGTACCCTTTCCAAAAAGCCGTCTCTCCACCTTCATAGCCATGTGCACCATGTCCTC
>NW_023347970.1:0-204 GCF_001411555.2 Juglans regia
CCTTCGGTAGCCCAACATGCTATTCACACGAGGAGCAAAAATGAGGAGGAGCACGCCTAACAGTTCGATGCACAAGCACGGAGCCTGTCAAGACATACAACCTTTTCACCACTCACACGCCGTTACGTCCGCCAGACCACAACATCAAACAAATTGAACCACACCCCAACCAAGCACAAGGCTAGCTGAGCGTGTGGAAGCATT
>NW_023347971.1:0-204 GCF_001411555.2 Juglans regia
GTGATGGAGCCACGCACTTCCGGAGTGATGGAGACGCATGGGGCTGTCAGAGTGTCAGGCCGACAGCGACACGAGCTGGGGGAGTGGATGAGAGAACCGTTCTCGCGGGGGAAGGATTTCTGAGCCGAAGCAGAACGCGGGGGGGGGGGGAAATTGAAATAAAACTAAAGAAGAAGACGCACGTTTTCATTTAAAAAAAAAAAA
>NW_023347972.1:0-204 GCF_001411555.2 Juglans regia
AATGCCCCTTTTACCCAAAATTACCCTTGATGAACAGTACCAGCTACAGTACGCGCGGCTACAGTAACCCCAACAGTAAATTGATGAAACCCTAGTTCCTAAAAATGTAATTTTCCAAATAAGCCCTTGGCCAAAATACAAGGCCTTCCCAAAAACATAGTTCAAAAGAAATAAGACATGTGAGCCAAGCATCTTCAAGCCCAC
>NW_023347973.1:0-204 GCF_001411555.2 Juglans regia
TTTTCATGTGTGTTACTCCATATATATATATATATATATATATATATATATCCTTATTAGTTTTTAAAAAACAAAGCTCAAAAGTTGTACCATTAAGGCTGTCATCACACTCAAGCATAATTTGGCTGCAAACACAAGTGGGTCTCTTGAATATAGATGGCTATTATGATTGTTTGGATTGTTTGACAAAGGGGTGGAAGAAGG
>NW_023347974.1:0-206 GCF_001411555.2 Juglans regia
AGGCAAGCCATCGGGCTGCCAAGGCATGGCCCGTGGGCACCGTGCTAACCTCGCTGTGCATGCCATGGGGCTGTCAAGGAAAGCCATGGGGCTGTCAAGGCATGGCCCGTGGGCACCGTGCTAACCTCGCTGTGCATGCCATGGGGCCTGCCATGGGCACCACCGAGGCAAGCCATGGGGCTGTCAAGGCATCGCCCGTGGGCACC
>NW_023347975.1:0-204 GCF_001411555.2 Juglans regia
TATGATCTTATTCTATCCTCAAGTTAGCTTATATTGAAAATCTTCAATTACTTATCCCAAAAAAAAAAAAAAAAAAAGTGATAGTGTAACTCTGGTGTTGTTGCTAATTTAAAAATAATTGCTAACATGCCTAAAATCAATATCACTTCTACTAATTGAAAACCAGTTGGTTTTCATGAAGCTCCCAATTAAATGTCACCATTC
>NW_023347976.1:0-204 GCF_001411555.2 Juglans regia
TTCTTTTTTCTCTCTCATTTTTCTGTCTTTCTCCATTTCGGTCTCACTGTTTCTTTTCTTCTCAATCTCACCTTCACTCTTTCTTTTCAGCACAATCTCACTTTTACTGTCACCTTCACTCTTACTATTAAGCTCATTCTCACTTTTTCTTGAGGATTCAGCCTCACCCAAATCTTTTCCCTTTGGTGGTTCGGTCTTCTCCTT
>NW_023347979.1:0-204 GCF_001411555.2 Juglans regia
GTCAATTTATCTCGCAAGGCGGAAAAAACAAAAACGAGGGGTGCAACACGAGGACTTCCCAGGAGGTCACCCATCCTAGTACTACTCTCGCCCAAGCACACTTAACTGCGGAGTTCTGATGGGATCCGGTGCATTAGTGCTGGTATGATCGCATCCATCAAACTAATTACTTAAAATTCATATAATCCTTGAGCGACATACTAA
>NW_023347981.1:0-204 GCF_001411555.2 Juglans regia
GCCAAAGGAGGGGAGACCCCACCTATCCAAGCAAAAAATCCACTTAAGAAGACGAGGTAGCGAAAACCGCTCTTCATAAATCACATTCTTGCCCATTTCGCCCTCTCTAGCAAGAAAATCAGCTGCATTATTCCCTTCCCTTCCCTATATTAATGAAGCACCATGAAATTCACCCCTTCTAGAGCTGCCAATAACTCCTCTCAA
>NW_023347982.1:0-205 GCF_001411555.2 Juglans regia
TTGGGCTCGCTTTCGTGGGGGTGATTCCTACATTCTCGCTTGCTTTCTAGCAACAAGCTTGTGCTTTAGGGACGGATTTGGTGGCACCTAGTGCCGCGCATGGCCTTGTTGATGGGGGCAATCGGTCGTGCTAGGGGCTTTCTCACGTTGGCTAGCCCTCGGGTGCTCTAGTCTACCCCATGGCGGTTGGGCCTATTTGTTTGGA
>NW_023347983.1:0-204 GCF_001411555.2 Juglans regia
AGTAAGCAGAAATCATATGCTAGCGTGCAAACATGAGCATTTATAAAATAGAATATGCAGAATAAAATATTTTCCAGAGTTATCATGCAGAACAGAACATATTTTCAAAATAACAGAGCGATGGTTTTAAAACAAGTAAAACTCATGGTACTTTGGCATAACATAAACTGAGTATCATCATCAGATCAAAACAGAGCATCAAAC
>NW_023347984.1:0-204 GCF_001411555.2 Juglans regia
AGGAGGTCCCGGTGGTGGTGCGGTGGCCAGAGGAGGTGGATCTCCGCCGTGGGTGTGGAGAACCCGTGCAAGAGAGAGGTAGATTTCGTGGGAGCAAACCGCACGGAGATGGAGGCCGAGCTCGCTGGAGGGGGATGGCCGGTGGGAGAGGAGGCTACCGTGGAGGTGGTGGCGCCGGAGGATGGCGTACGGCGGCGCAGCAAC
>NW_023347985.1:0-233 GCF_001411555.2 Juglans regia
AGCCCCATGGCTTGCCTTGACAGCCCCGTGGCATGCCCCACGGCTTGCCTTGACAGCCCCGCTCGCACGCCCCATGGCTTGCCTTGACAGCCCCATGGCATGCCTTGGCAGCCCCGTGGCAAGCCCCATGGCGTGCCTCGACAGCCCCGCGTGCACGCCCCAGGGCTTGCCTTCACAGCCCCATGGCAAGCCCCATGGCCTGACTTGACAGCCTGACTTGACAGCCCCATGGC
>NW_023347986.1:0-204 GCF_001411555.2 Juglans regia
TAGAATATTTAAAGGAAAACCTAATGAAACCCTAGCCAAAATAAACCCCCCATCTTCCAAAAGTGCCCCTGGATGAACAGTGCCGCGGCTACAGTGCCGTGCTACAGTACTCGGCTACAGTAACCCTAACCCTAGTTCAGTAAAATAATAACTTTCCCAACATGCCCTTGCATAGGCCCCCTTAAGTGCTTCCCATAATAAACT
>NW_023347987.1:0-204 GCF_001411555.2 Juglans regia
CCCCCCCCCCCCACAAACCCACTAACCGTTTGCAGAGGTCCTACTGTTGCCAACTTTTCACATTGACAACTCTTGTTAGGATTTGGTTAGTAATGTTAACTTCAGAGCTTGGGTAACAATCTAAAAGACCAAGAGTTTGTAATAATAAACTTTTATAGAACCCACTAACAAACCCCCCCCCCCCCCCCCCCCCCCCCCCCCCCC
>NW_023347988.1:0-204 GCF_001411555.2 Juglans regia
AGCAGGACGGTGCCCACGGGCCATGCCTTGACAGCCCCGCTCGCACGCCCCATGGCTTGCCTTGACAGCCCCGTGGCTTGCCTTGGCAGCCCCGCTGGAAGCCCGATGGCTTGCCTTGGCAGCCCCGTGGCAAGCCCCATGGCCTGCCTTGACAGCCCCGCTGGAAGCCCCATGGCTTGCCTTGGCAGCCCCGTGGCAAGCCCC
>NW_023347989.1:0-204 GCF_001411555.2 Juglans regia
GCTCATACATATTGCATGATTGCACAGCTTACCTCCAATTTAAAAGTAATAAAATCAACACAAAATCCACCGGTATTTTTGTAATAAATATAATCAACCAGTAAATTGTAGAAGGTACTTAACAATAGCTAAATACCTTGCAACTAGCTACCAAATCCATTTCTTTTACGCCCAAAAAAAAAAAAAAAAACAAAACAAAAAAAA
>NW_023347990.1:0-204 GCF_001411555.2 Juglans regia
CACCAAGGCCCACGAAATTGGCCACCTTGGCAAAGCTTCTTGGAGAAGTTTCCCCCCCCACATGGCAGACCATCCACTGCCATTGGCTGCATCCAATAGTGCCTTGATGTGAAGGAGAAATCCACTCCATCAACTTCCATCTTTCACAGCTGCTGCAGGCAGTCTCTGCCCCTCTCTATTCTCCACTTTATGTCACATAGCCAC
>NW_023347991.1:0-204 GCF_001411555.2 Juglans regia
AGCCCCGTGGCAAGCCCCATGGCCTGCCTTGACAGCCCCATGGCTTGCCCCGCTTGCACGCCCCATTGGTTGCCTTGGCAGCCCCATGGCACGCCCCATAGCTTGGCTTGACAGCCCCATGGCACGCCCCATGGCACGCCCCATGGCATGCCCAGGCAGCCCCGTGGCAAGCCCCATGGCTTGCCTTGACAGCCCCGTGGCATG
>NW_023347992.1:0-204 GCF_001411555.2 Juglans regia
TGCCCGTTGCTCTGATGATTCATGATAACTCGACGGATCGCACGGCCATCGTGCCGGCGACGCATCATTCAAATTTCTGCCCTATCAACTTTCGATTGTAAGATAGAGGCCTACAATGGTGGTGACGGGTAACGGAGAATTAGGGTTCGATTCCGGAGAGGGAGCCTGAGAAACGGCTACCACATCCAAGGAAGGCAGCAGGCG
>NW_023347993.1:0-204 GCF_001411555.2 Juglans regia
AATTCATATAATCCTTGAGCGACATACTAGCGTCCTTCCGATCCCAATCCAAACAGAGATCTGATCCAAACCCATGGCTACGCGATGGGCAGGGCGAGATTTTCTCAAAAATCCACTCCCGAGTGCTCCTTCTTGTCAATTTATCTCGCAAGGCGGAAAAAACAAAAACGAGGGGTGCAACACGAGGACTTCCCAGGAGGTCAC
>NW_023347995.1:0-204 GCF_001411555.2 Juglans regia
CTGTCGTCCTACGTTCATGTCACGTTATGTTACGTCAAGATTTCTGTCTTTTATGTCACGTTCATGTTACGTCACGTTACGAAATGTCATGTCTGCCAGGTAAGTCATTCATGTCAATCACGACCCTAAGCGCTAGGATGGGGTAATATCCTAGTGGAACTCCTTTGTTCACGCTGGAGTGTCTAAATAGGTGTGAAATTCCCT
>NW_023347996.1:0-288 GCF_001411555.2 Juglans regia
CGCACATTGTTGCTCTCGGGGGTATCCGGATGATGCTGGCCTCGCTTCCATGGGGTTTGACGGGCATCTCCATTTTTCATTTTACATTTGGTTGGCCGCATGGTGGCCGGGCCTGTGTGTTTGTTTGCTTCCTCTTTGACGTAGATGTGCCCGGCGGATGGTGTTATGGCACCCAGTGCTACGCACATGCTTCATTGAGGTGGCTTCCGGACCTTGATGGCCTTGTTCCCATGGGGTTGAACCTTGATACGGTTTCCTTCTTGATGCGTTGATCTTCGTGGGGGTTCG
>NW_023347997.1:0-204 GCF_001411555.2 Juglans regia
CCACTCTGCCACTTACAATACCCCGTCGCGTATTTAAGTCGTCTGCAAAGGATTCTACCCGCCGCTCGGTGAGAATTGTACTTCAAGGCGGCCCGCACGACTCATCCGCCGCGAGGGCTTCACCAACGACACGTGCCTCTGGGGGCCCTAAGGCCCCTACTGCAGGTCGGCAATCGGGCGACGGGCGCACGCGTCGCTTCTAGC
>NW_023347998.1:0-204 GCF_001411555.2 Juglans regia
GATTGCAATACAACACTCACAACATGGCCCCCCAATGTTGCCACCCGACGTGCATGAACGGGGGCGAACACTTGTCTCGTGCTTTTGGACAATTGAAACGACCCAAATTGGTTTCCTAAATTCATTCCAATACATCTTGGATGTGTTCCAAGCATCACCTATCGATTTTTGCCTATTTTCGATTTTTTTTGATTTTTCGGATTT
>NW_023347999.1:0-204 GCF_001411555.2 Juglans regia
GCCATAACTATTTTTTGTTCTCTCCCAGGTTTATCTTCTTCTTTCCCCCATTTTTCTGCGGCACTCAGATTCCTCCCTGCCATTCAACTGCTATTTTCTTCCTGCCACTTCAGTAGTTTTTACTCTATTCTCTTCCTACCACTTCAATATTTTTAATCAATCATTCAAAAAATATACCAATGATTGATATAACCCACCACTACT
>NW_023348000.1:0-204 GCF_001411555.2 Juglans regia
TAAGACCTCTCTCTCTACCATAACAGTACGAGCTCCGATACGGGCAGTGTCCAACGTGGCTCCTTCCCTCCCTCGTTTTCGTGTATGCAGTGGAAGAGCCATATCCTGAAAATAGAAAAGGAAAAAAAAATTATTTAGAATAATGCATTTTTTTGTATTAATTTTAAGATGCTCTGGATTAACGTTCGAACGTTTTATCTTTAA
>NW_023348001.1:0-204 GCF_001411555.2 Juglans regia
GCCAATGCTGTCCGGATTTTCGTCCCGCACGTGCGGTCTACGCGCCACTCCGATGGACACCGGATTTGGAGGTTTTGAAGATCGGCGGCTGGGCTTCACACCGGGGGGGCGCGTGTAGAGAACTGGTGGTCGGAAAGGCTCGAACGACGATCCTCCCTTATTCGGCCTAAAAACACAAAGAAAAAAAAAAAACACTACACAAAA
>NW_023348002.1:0-204 GCF_001411555.2 Juglans regia
GTTCATGCTAAGCTTCAGTTTCAGTTTAAGTTATGCCAGTTATGTTATGTTGTATGTTAAGTTATGCTATGATTACTTATGATTTGATTATGCATTCATGCTTTTACTGCCATGCATGCATCATTAACCTGTGTGGAAGTTTTTTGTTAACTTGCTAAGATTTGTAATCAAATCTCACTGTGGTAGTCCCAACTACCATTCCCC
>NW_023348004.1:0-204 GCF_001411555.2 Juglans regia
GTTCTGCATTACTCATGAGATTCTGTTTAAGAAGAAATTATTTTCTGTCATGACTGGTGTAGACATGAGCTTATTTTTGACATTTTGTTTCTGAACTTTGAAAATGAGAGCAAATATGAAATTTGTGCATTAATTATGTTGTGATATGATTTTGTTCTGTTCCGAAAATTTTTGTTCAGTACTCTGTTTGGATAAGACGTGATT
>NW_023348006.1:0-204 GCF_001411555.2 Juglans regia
CACATGCATGGCTTAATCTTTGAGACAAGCATATGACTACTGGCAGGATCAACCAGGTAGCATTCATTCTCGATGCCGGCACCGTACGTAAACCTACCACTCCGGAAGGAGGATAGGATCAAGACGCGAGCACGACAATCGTTCGTGTCAAACGAGAACGCTCGGTTTGGGATAAAGAGGCCGGAGACCCCCCACACCAACACA
>NW_023348007.1:0-6128 GCF_001411555.2 Juglans regia
ATGGTGGCCAATATGTTGCCTTCCTCATCCCTGACAGCAATGCCAATTCCAATCATGCACTGATTTTTATTGACTACCACATCCCAATTGATCTTGCTAAAGCCTGGTGGTGGATTCTGCCAAGTACCGCTAACTGTAAATATGCCATTTTTTGTACTTCTCAACATCAGCTTATCTGTCTTGTTGTAAAGGCTAATTCTACTTCTTTTATCATATCATGGTTCCATTCCCTTGTTTCCTCATTGATTAATGCCTCTACCCTTGCATTTGTTCCCAATATATTCAAGCCACTTTGAGGTATGAAAGTATTAGGTTTTGGCAACCATTTATCTGATCATATTCTTACTGACTTTCCGTTCCCAATCCTCCATATAGTTCCTTCTTGAATCAAGGATCTAGCATATAAGATGCTCCTCCAAATATAGGATGGAGAGGTACCTAACTTAGCATGAAAAAAATTAGAGTTGGGGAAGTATTTATGATGTAACATGATATGAACCCGCGGGAATGAATTCCCTTGAACCCACAATCAATTTGAAAACACCCCAGGAAAGCCAAAATCAAGTCAATAGATGGAGAACCTAGACCCGATGAGAACTCGTTTCAAGAACCTAGATTATATTAAAATCTAGACCCATTGAAGAACCCGTCTCAAGAACCCAGATTACAAAGGAGGAACGCCACAAAGGTTGTGATTTACCTTTGATAAGTTCAAAAGTTCAATTAAGAACAAGAGGAGTAAAACTCAACTCACAATGAATAAATTCATTAAATTTCATAAACATTATAAACTGATTAGAATGAGGCTACATAGAGTATTTAAAGCAAAACCTAATGAAACCCTAGCCAAAATAAACCCCCATCTTCCAAAAGTGCCCCTGGATGAACAGTGCCGCGGCTACAGTGCCGTGCTACAGTAACCCTAACCCTAGTTCAATAAAATAATAACTTTCCCAACATGCCCTTGCATAGAGGCTCCCTTAAGTCCTTCTCATAATAAACTCAATTATTCTAAACTAATAAAATAAGTTCTTTAAATGAATTAAATAAGTTGAAACCCTTCAAGAGTCCAAAGCTTTTAAGTCTTGTTGTTGCCCTCTTCCGTAGCTGATCAAATGAATTAAAATTGGATCTTCATCCTTCAAGCCCCATCTTGAATGTTGGGCTCTTGCTAAACTTGTCCCAAATGGATTACATCAATCCTTGCATTTTCTCATTGATCTTCTTGGCCCATCTGGAAGTTGCAAATGATCTTTAAGACTAGACACATCTTGGTTCCCATCATTCCCCCTCTCCTCAAAATGATTCGACCTCGAATCTCCACCTGGATCAAAGGGAAAATTGTTAGTAACATCGAAAATAGTAGAAACATGATACTTACCTGGAAGATCCATTATATATGCATTTTCATTAATTTGTTTAAGAATTTGGAATAGTCCATCCAAGCTACTCAAGTCATCAACTAGTAAAGACTTTAAATCTGAAGGAGGAAATTGATTAAGTAAACAAACAATTTCAATTGGTGAAAATTTAGTAGTAGCATGAACACTCCAATTATATGTAAACTCAATGAATGGCAAACAATACTCCCACAAATGTTCATGAAGTACATCTAAAGTTTTCCTCGAACCAAAATGACCACTCCAATATGCATGCTCAATGAATGGCAAATGATACTCCCGCAAACATTCATGCAACAAGTCAATGAATGGCAAATGATACTCCCGCAAACGTTCATGCAACAAGTCAATGAATGGCAAATGATACTCCCATAAACGTTTATGCAACATGTTTGAAATCTTATTTTCACGAGAATGACCACTCCAATTATATGCAAACTCAATGAAAAGCAAATGATACTCCCGCAAACGTTCATGCAACACGTCAATGTATGGCAAATGATACTCCCACAAATGTTCATGCAATACATCAATGAATGACAAATGATACTTCCACAAACGTTCGTGCAACAAGTCTTTGAATGGCAAATGGTATTCCCACAAACAGTCATGCAACGCAACAAAAGTTTTTCTTACACCATGGTAACCCAACAAACCAGCATGTCCATCACACACAAGCAACTTACGCATAAAACTAGTAGGCACACAAAATCTATTCATTCTAAACAAGTACCAATCTAGTTTATAGAACTTACCAAAAGATGCATTCTCACATGTTCCATACACACTAGCAAAGTCATCATTATTAGCATGCAATTCCTTATCATATTCAAATCTCAACAATTTCGCATCTAAAATGAAGACAGGGACATACCTTCTTGCTAAAGCATCAACCACAAAATTTTTCATACCTTGTGTGTATTTGAATACATGAGGAAAAGTCCCAATACAATCCTCCCGCTTAGTATGCATTCTAGTCAACAACTTACCTTGTCCCTTTAAGTGTGTCAATGACTCTTGTTTTTCCAAGAAAGGTCGATTAAGAATTGTCGCACCTGGCATAAAATCAATGTAGTGCTCTATCTCCCTAAAAGGTGGCAATTCACAAAAGACACCACTAGGAAACATGACCTCATATCCCTGCAACAAAGAGACAACAATACTAGGCAAACATACGTCAAGTCCGTTAGGATTAAGACTCGCCTTAGCACAAAAACTCACTTTTCTCTTTGTTTTTCTCTCACTTTCTTCACACTCTCTTTTCTTTTCACTCTTTTTTTCTTTTTCACTCTCTTTTTCATAATTACTTTTCAACTCATTCTCTCTTTTGCTTATGGTTTTAGTCTCACCCTCTTCTTTTTTCTCTCTCATTTTTCTGTCTTTCTCCATTTCGGTCTCACTGTTTCTTTTCTTCTCAATCTCACCTTCACTCTTTCTTTTCAGCACAATCTCACTTTCAATGTCACCTTCACTCTTACTATTAAGCTCATTCTCACTTTTTCTTGAGGTTTCAGCCTCACCCAAATCTTTTCCCTTTGGTGGTTCGGTCTTCTCCTTTGCTACAACTTGATCATTTTTGTCCCACTTTGGTTTCCAAGAAGTACTAGAAACCGAAGTATACATTGATGTACCCTTTCCAAAAAGCTGTCTCTCCACCTTCATAGCCATGTGCACCATGTCCTCTACCTCCTCATAATGTTGCAACTCAACTACATTGGCTATCTCCCTATTCAACCCCCTCAAAAATCTTTTCATTATGGCCTCCCGATCCTCCACTACATTAGCCCGAATCATAGCCACCTCCATCTCCTTATGGTAGTCCTCTACACTCCTAGACCCCTGTATAAGATTTTGTAATTTTTTGTAGAGGTCTCTATAGTAGTGGCTAGGTACAAATCTCCACCTCATGATAGCTTTCAACTCTCTCCATGTTTCTACAGGCCTCTCAAAATTCCTCCTCCTATTGGATACTAATTGATCCCACCAAATAATCGCATAATCAGTGAACTCAATTACAGCCAACTTCATCTTTTTCTCCTCAGAATAATTATGACAATCAAATACCAACTCTATTCTTTTCTCCCACTCTAAATAAACTTCAGGGTCAGTTCTACCTTGGAATGATGGTATTTTCATTTTGATGCTTCCAAGGTTCTTATCTACTCTATCTCGACCCCCTGAGTTTGCCCTAAGCCCTCTTCCATGCCTAACTCTTCTATGTCTACCCAATCCAACTTCAGATGTTAGCACTTCCTCATCCTCACCATACTCTCCATTCTCATACCCATTCTTAATATTAGGCTCATGTCGCCTCCTATCTTTCTCTGCTTGTAGATTTCTAACAATTGCTTCTTGATTATCCATGCTATTCCTCACTTCACCTAACACCAAGTTCAACCGCTCAAACTCATGTTGCATGGCATGCAACACAAAGGATGAGTTATCTACTCGCCCCCTTGGTGATGAGCTACTCAGATGAGACATTACAAGGTGCTGCACAGAAGAATGTTAGTGGTAAAAAAGAAAACCTCACACACTCCCTTACGTGTTTCAACTCGAATAATGACACTCTACTCGTGTTTCACTCTTAATGGCTTTTTCCCGATAATAGTCTCACACTCTCTTGCCTTTTACCTCAATAGTTTTCCCACTCAAGTTCTTTCAGAACTAAATGAACTCAATCAAGACAAGGCAACCTTGTTTTATCCCAACTAGTAATTAGATTCAGGAAACAAGAACAAGAGAAACATGAAGGAATAAAAATGACACAAGAATCAATGAAGTTATACGAATGAAAGAGTAGCAATAAGACAAGATACCAACTTGAGTGATGTATGCAGCAGCCCCTTTGATGGTAAGGTTCAATCAACAAATTTCTTTCTTTCTCATTGTTGTAACTATGTAGCAACTTTGAATATGCTACCTTCTCTTCTCTTCAACTTCTTCTTTTTTTCTTTTTTTGTTTTTTTTTTTGGAATTTTCTTTTCTTTTCCTTTCTTTTCTTTTCTTTTCTTTTCCTTTCTTTTCTTTTCTTTTCTTTTCTCTAATTCATCCACAAACAGCAATATTCAATTGTGAAAACCAACCAATTGAATTCAAACACACAAACATGGACAATGAAATAGAAAAGAATCAATGGAACGACACTCCAAGCAATTGAAAAACTTAGAGATGCAGGAAACCCTAGAATTTTGAAACCCCAGGTGATGCAAATTTCAGCCAAACCCAAAACCTTAAGAATTTCGGCAGCCTACTTTTTATTTCAATTTTTTTTTTTTTTTGGCAACCCTAGAACAATGAAGCCCTAGAATTAAATTTAAGGATACTAAAATTAAAAGATAGAATTAGACCTGATTGGAAACCTTGCTCTGAATACCAAATGATATGAACCCGCGGGAATGAAATCCCTTAAACCCACAATCAATTTGAAAACACCCCAAGAAAGCCAAAATCAAGTCAAGGATGGAGAACCTAGACCTGAAGAGAACTCGTTTCAAGAACCTAGATTATATTAAAATCTAGACCCGTTGAAGAACCCGTCTCAAGAACCCAGATTACAAAGGAGGAACGCCACAAAGGTTGTGATTTACCTTTGATAAGTTCAAAAGTTCAATTAAGAACAAGAGGAGTAAAACTCCACTCACAATGAATAAATTCATCAAATTTCATAAACTTCATAATCTGATTAGAATGAGGCTACATAGAGTATTTAAAGCAAAACCTAATGAAACCCTAGCCAAAATAAACCCCCATCTTCCAAAAGACTGCACAATTAGGCGGTGCATGATTTCTGGGTGCCATCTTCCCTTGATCTTCATTTCTGTTCTTCCTAACCCTAGTTCAATAAAATAATAACTTTCAGCGTGCCACTTACATAGGCTCCCTTAAGTCCTTCTCATAATAAAGCTGTTCTAAGAAAACTAATAAAATAAGGTTCTTTTAAATGAATTAAATAGGTTGGAAACCATTAAGAGTCCAAAGCTTTTAAGTCTTGTCGTTGCCCTCTTCCGTAGGCAGTCAAATGAATTAGAAGTGGATCTTCATCCCTTCCAAGCCCATGAATGTTGGGCTCTTGCTAAACTTGTCAAATGGATTGCATTTTCTCCTTCGATCTTCTTGGCCATCTGATTTACCGATGATCTTTGAACTAGACACATCTGGTTCCATCATTCCCCTCTCCTCCAAAATGATTAGGCCTCGAATCTCCACAGATCAAAGGAAAATTAGTAGTAACATCAGAAAATAGTAGAAACATAGTACTTACGGAAGATCCATGTCGCATGCATTTTTCATTAATTTGTTTTAGGTGGAATAGTCCATCCAAGCTACTCAATTCATCCTTCTTTAAATCTGAAGGAGAAATTCAGTTAAGTAAAACAAACAATTTCAATTGGTGAAAATTTATTAGTAGCATGAACACTCCAATTGTAAACTCGTAGATGGCAAACCACTCCCACAAAATATTTGTAAGTACATCTAAGTTTTCCTGAATTAAAGAGCCATTACTCCAATATGCATGCTCAATGAATGGCAAATGATACTCCCGCAAACATTCAAGCAACAAGTCAATGAATGGCAAATGATACTCCCGCAAACGTTCATGCAACAAGTCAATGAATGGCAAATGATACTCCCATAAATGTTTATGCAACATGTCTGAAATCTTATTTTCACGAGAATGACCACTCCAATTATATGCAACCTCAATGAAAAGCAAATGATACTCCC
>NW_023348008.1:0-234 GCF_001411555.2 Juglans regia
GGCTAGCCCTCGGGTGCTCTAGTCTACCCCATGGCGGTTGGGCCTATTTGTTTGGATGCCTCCTTTGCAACATGCTTGTGCACGGCGGATGGTGTTATGGCACCCAGTGCTACGCACATTGTTGCTCTCGGGGGTATCCGGGTGATGCTGGCCTCGCTTCCATGGGGGTTGACGGGCGACGACCGTTTTTTGGGCTCGCTTTCGTGGGGGGGATTCCTACATTCTCGCTTGCTT
>NW_023348009.1:0-204 GCF_001411555.2 Juglans regia
CACATCCCGCTGCAGCAAGGGGAACTGCTGATAGTATTCTAGCATACTATGGTGGACCACGACTGAGTTCGTGGCTTGCACACCACCCTGAAACTGAACTGCATTGGTACCATGCATCTGAATGGCCATCTTATTAACTGATCTAAACTTATCTTACACTTGAAATTAAGATGGCTTACGTGTCTTATACACATGAGATGCATG
>NW_023348012.1:0-204 GCF_001411555.2 Juglans regia
TTGATCCTATCCTCCTTCCGGAGTGGTAGGTTTACGTGCGGTGCCGGCATCGAGAATGAATGCTACCTGGTTGATCCTGCCAGTAGTCATATGCTTGTCTCAGAGATTAAGCCATGCATGTGTAAGTATGAACTAATTCAGACTGTGAAACTGCGAATGGCTCATTAAATCAGTTATAGTTTGTTTGATGGTATCTGCTACTCG
>NW_023348013.1:0-204 GCF_001411555.2 Juglans regia
AGTTTGAGCGGTTGAACTTGGTGTTAGGTGAAGTGAGGAATAGCATGGATAATCAAGAAGCAATGGTTAGAAATCTGCAAGCAGAGAAAGATAGGAGGCAACATGAGCCTAATATTAAGAATGGGTATGAGAATGGAGAGTATGGTGAGGATGAGGAAGTGCTAACATCTGAAATTGGATTGGGTAGACATAGAAGAGTTAGGC
>NW_023348014.1:0-204 GCF_001411555.2 Juglans regia
AAAGTAGAGACAGAGTCAGATACGAAAACCAGTACACCATGCCAAAGGTTTTCAGATGTCATATCAAAATAATACAAAGTACCAAAAACAGAATCAGACAGTTTACCCACACTGAACACAAAAGCTAGAACATCTTTCTAAATAAATGCACAACTTTTCATATTCTCAATATCGCTCATTTTTTCAGATTTCAGAAACCACATG
>NW_023348015.1:0-204 GCF_001411555.2 Juglans regia
GGGGGGGCTCGCGGGGCAGGCCGTGGGGCTGTCAAGGCAGGCCATGGGGCGTGCGCGGGGGGCTGTCAAGGCAGGCCGTGGGGCTGGCCACGGGGCTGCCAAGGCATGCCATGGGGCTTGCCACGGGGCTGTCAAGGCAAGCCACGGGGCTGCCAAGGCAGGCCATGGGGCGTGCGAGCGGGGCTGCCAAGGCATGCCATGGGG
>NW_023348016.1:0-204 GCF_001411555.2 Juglans regia
AAAAAATTGGATTTTTTTTTTTTTTTTTTTTTTTAAAAAAAAAAAAAAAAATCAAAACGCACCGTTTTGATTGTAGACGTTTTTGTTTTGAAAATTCGTTTCTGCACATTCGAATTCATGCCGCGAAACCCCTGCTCCATCGCGACCCGTGTCTCCTTCCACAACCCATCACCTCCCGGCGACGCCGTCTCTCTCATCAGTGCC
>NW_023348017.1:0-204 GCF_001411555.2 Juglans regia
TAGGAGCAAGCCTCACAATTTTTCGACATCGGGATTTTTTTATTTAATTTTTTTGATTAAATAAATCCGAAAAATCAAAAAAAATCGAAAATAGGCAAAGATCGATAGGTGATGCTTGGAACACATCCAAGATGTATTGGAATGAATTTAGGAAACCAATTTGGGTGGTTTCAATTGTCCAAAAGCACGAGACAAGTGTTCGCC
>NW_023348018.1:0-206 GCF_001411555.2 Juglans regia
TTCCAGCCGCTGGACCCTCCCTCCGGCTGAGCCGTTCCCAGGGTGGGCAGGCTGTTAAACAGAAAAGATAACTCTCCCCGGGGCCCCCGCCGACGTCTCCGGACTCCCTAACGTTGCCGTCAGCCGCCACGTCCCGGTTCAGGAATTTTAACCCGATTCCCTTTCGAAGCTCGCGTGCAGCACGCTATCAGACGGGCTTCCCCCGT
>NW_023348020.1:0-204 GCF_001411555.2 Juglans regia
GAGTCTTTGAACGCAAGTTGCGCCCGAAGCCATTCGGCCGAGGGCACGTCTGCCTGGGTGTCACGCATCGTTGCCCCAACCCCAAACACTTCTTATGATGTGTGGGGTGCGGGGAAGACAATGGCCTCCCGTGTGCTTCTGCTCGCGGTTAGCCTAAAAGTGAGTCCTAGGCGACGAGCGCCACGACAATCGGTGGTTGAGAAA
>NW_023348021.1:0-204 GCF_001411555.2 Juglans regia
GGCCTTCGGGATCGGAGTAATGATTAACAGGAACAGTCGGGGGCATTCGTATTTCATAGTCAGAGGTGAAATTCTTGGATTTATGAAAGACGAACAACTGCTAAAGCATTTGCCAAGGATGTTTTCATTAATCAAGAACGAAAGTTGGGGGCTCGAAGACGATCAGATACCGTCCTAGTCTCAACCATAAACGATGCCGACCAG
>NW_023348022.1:0-204 GCF_001411555.2 Juglans regia
AGGTCTGGCAATCGAGGGACTTGCTCTACTTGTTGACTCTCGGCGAAGTATGAGTAAGGTTGGGCGGTCCTAGACTTTTCCTGCCTATTGGCTCGTCACGAGGGGGGTTGGGTAGTCTGATGACTTGTCCCGCCTCTTAATCCTCGGCGAGAGATAAGTAAGGTCAAGTCGTCATTGACATTTCCTGCCTATTGACTCATTACG
>NW_023348023.1:0-204 GCF_001411555.2 Juglans regia
CCACGAAATTGGCCCCCTTGGCAAAGCTTCTTGGAGAAGTTTCCTCCCCCACATGGCAGACCATCCACTGCCATTGGCTGCACCCAATAGTGCCTTGATATGAAGGAGAAATCCACTCCATCAACCTCCATCTTTCACAGCTACTGCAAGCAGTCTCTGCCCCTCTCTATTCTCCACTTTATGTCACATATCCACCTCCAATCA
>NW_023348025.1:0-204 GCF_001411555.2 Juglans regia
GTTTAGAGGCCAACTTTAGGGTTTTGGGGAAACCGTTTAGGGTTTCGATTTCAACCATGCTTTTGGGCTTTCGATTGGATTCCCACCATTTAGAATTTCGCTAGGATTGAAAACCTCTTTGATCTGGCACAATTTGGTTGAGCAGATGAAACAAAGTTTTGCTTAAGCGACATGATCTCACACCTTGATTCCTTCAAATCCAAC
>NW_023348026.1:0-204 GCF_001411555.2 Juglans regia
CGTGCTAACCTCGCTGTGCATGCCATGGGGCATGCCATGGGCACCACCGAGGCAAGCCATGGGGCTGTCAAGGCATCGCCCGTGGGCACCGTGCTAACCTCGCTGTGCATGCCACGGGGCTGTCGAGGCAGGCCATGGGGCGTGCCATGGGGCTGTCAAGGCAAGCCATGGGGCATGCCCGCGGGGCTGTCAAGGCATGCCATG
>NW_023348028.1:0-275 GCF_001411555.2 Juglans regia
GGAAGCCACCTCAATGAAGCATGTGCGTAGCACTGGGTGCCATAACACCATCCGCCGTGCACATCTACGTCAAAGAGGAAGCAAACAAACACACAGGCCCGGCCACCATGCGGCCAACCAAATGGAAAATGAAAAATGGAGATGCCCGTCAAACCCCATGGAAGCGAGGCCAGCATCATCCGGATACCCCCGAGAGCAACAATGTGCGTAGCACTGGGTGCCATAACACCATCCGCCGTGCACAAGCATGTTGCAAAGGAGGCATCCAAACAAAT
>NW_023348029.1:0-204 GCF_001411555.2 Juglans regia
AACCTCGCTGTGCATGCCACGGGGCTGTCAAGGCAGGCCATGGGGCGTGCCATGGGGCTGTCAAGGCAAGCCATGGGGCATGCCCGCGGGGCTGTCAAGGCATGGCATGGGGCTGTCAAGTCAGGCTGTCAAGTCAGGCCATGGGGCTTGCCATGGGGCTGTGAAGGCAAGCCATGGGGCGTGCACGCGGGGCTGTCGAGGCAA
>NW_023348032.1:0-204 GCF_001411555.2 Juglans regia
TGAGTTTTGGAACTTGAAAGAATTGCAACCAAAATAAGACAAATGGCCTATGTAGGTTTCGGCCATAGTGAGTTTTTCATAGTTATGATTGGTTTTAAATTTTTATGAGTTGAGATTTGAGTTTGGGAAAAAATTTACATGAGGAATGTAAATTTTGGTAATTTTTTTGGAATTAGGATATCAAATCCTTAAGTTAGGGGGTAA
>NW_023348033.1:0-204 GCF_001411555.2 Juglans regia
TGGGCACCGTGCTAACCTCGCTGTGCATGCCACGGGGCTGTCAAGGCAGGCCATGGGGCGTGCCATGGGGCTGTCAAGGCAAGCCATGGGGCATGCCCGCGGGGTTGTCAAGGCATGCCATGGGGCTGTCAAGTCAGGCTGTCAAGTCAGGCCATGGGGCTTGCCATGGGGCTGTGAAGGCAAGCCATGGGGCGTGCACGCGGG
>NW_023348034.1:0-204 GCF_001411555.2 Juglans regia
TGCCTAGCGGGGCAGGCTCGACACCACACAATGCTTCCACACGCTCAGCTAGCCTTGTGCTTGGTTGGGGTGTGGTTCAATTTGTTTGATGTTGTGGTCTGGCGCACGTAACGGCGTGTGAGTGGTGACAAGGTTGTATGTCTTGACAGGCTCCGTGCTTGTGCATCGAACTGTTAGGCGTGCTCCTCCTCATTTTTGCTCCTC
>NW_023348036.1:0-204 GCF_001411555.2 Juglans regia
CGGTGCATTAGTGCTGGTATGATCGCACCCATCAAACTAATTACTTAAAATTCAAATAATCCTTGAGCGACATACTAGCGTCCTTCCGATCCCAATCCAGACGGAGATCTGATCCAAACCCATCGCTACGCGATGGGCAGGGCGAGATTTTCCCAAAAATCCACTCCCGAGTGGTCCTTCTTGTCAATTTATCTCGCAAGGCGG
>NW_023348037.1:0-204 GCF_001411555.2 Juglans regia
ATATATAGTATTAATAATAACTAATACTAATATAATTATTAGTATAACTAATATTTATATATATTAATATATATATCAAGTATAAGAGATTAGAGATTTAATATATATATATATCAAGTATATTAGTTTATTATTAATATTTTGGTGCTTTTTTTTTAATATTCATATATAATAATATATATCATATATTTTTTTTTATAAATT
>NW_023348038.1:0-204 GCF_001411555.2 Juglans regia
CGAAAAATCAAAAAAAATCGAAAATAGGCAAAAATCGATAGGTGATGCTTGGAACACATCCAAGATGTATTGGAATGAATTTAGGAAACCAATTTGGGTTGTTTCAATTGTCCAAAAGCACGAGACAAGTGTTCGCCCCCGTTCATGCACGTCGGGTGGCAACATTGGGGGGCCATGTTGTGAGTGTTGTATTGCAATCTTTTG
>NW_023348039.1:0-204 GCF_001411555.2 Juglans regia
GGCTGTCAAGGCATGGCCCGTGGGCACCGTGCTAACCTCGCTGTGCATGCCATGGGGCATGCCATGGGCACCACCGAGGCAAGCCATGGGGCTGTCAAGGCAGCGCCCGGGGGCACCGTGCTAACCTCGCTGTGCATGCCACGGGGCTGGCAAGGCAGGCCATGGGGCGGGCCATGGGGCTGTCAAGGCAAGCCATGGGGCATG
>NW_023348040.1:0-204 GCF_001411555.2 Juglans regia
GTGCGAGCGGGGCTGCCAAGGCATGCCATGGGGCTTGCCACGGGGCTGCCAAGGCATGCCATGGGGCTGTCAAGTCAGGCCATGGGGCTTGCCACGGGGATGTCAAGGCAAGCCATGGGGCTGTCAAGGCAGGCCATGGGGCTTGCCACGGGGCTGCCAAGGCAAGCCATGGGGCTTCCAGCGGGGCTGTCAAGGCAGGCCATG
>NW_023348041.1:0-204 GCF_001411555.2 Juglans regia
TGCTACGCACATTGTTGCTCTCGGGGGTATCCGGATGATGCTGGCCTCGCTTCCATGGGGTTTGACGGGCGACGACCGTTTTTTGGGCTCGCTTTCGTGGGGGTCATTCCTACATTCTCGCTTGCTTTCTAGCAACAAGCTTGTGCTTTAGGGACGGATTTGGTGGCACCTAGTGCCGCGCATGGGCTTGTTGATGGGGGCAAT
>NW_023348042.1:0-204 GCF_001411555.2 Juglans regia
GTAAAGGAAAACTGGGTTTTCGTGTATTGCATTCATGTTCATGTGTTTATGAAAACTGGGTTTTCATGTGAGAATGGAATTTGGGTGCGTGCGTATCACGACCCTAAGCCGAGATGGGGCATTATCTCGGTGGAGCTCCTCTGGTTACTCGGGAGCGGAATAAACTGAGTAACGTCCCCTGGATTGTCGCTGGGCGACAATGGG
>NW_023348043.1:0-204 GCF_001411555.2 Juglans regia
TTGTGGGTGGTAGCCGCCAAAGTGGCACACTCATTGATATTTAAAAAAGGATATCTTTGTTTTCTAATTTATTGCACATAATATCTTGCCCAAAGGTGTTATTGTGTGTGACATTTTAGAAAATTGTGTGAATTAATTAATGAGATTACATTAATCTAGAAATTTCCTTCTGCCTAAAGGTGATGGTATTTTGAAACTGATATG
>NW_023348044.1:0-204 GCF_001411555.2 Juglans regia
TTCTAGCATTGTGTTTAATCACTTGATTAAATCACTTCCACATGCTATTAATCCTTCAAATTTGTGTTAGAACATCATTATCCAACCTTGTCAACCTTGAAAAAATTGATTGGGCCAAGTGATATTGGATTTGGGCTTGATAGCAACCCAAACCCTCTTTAAACCCCAAATTTTAGGCCCATTCGGTTTAGGCCCATTAAGGCC
>NW_023348045.1:0-204 GCF_001411555.2 Juglans regia
CGATTCAAGCCTATAGCTCTCGGCATCAACGCCAACAGTATCTAGTCCAATGGGCGTTTCACTTATCCAATTCTGTGTGCAAACGAGGGCCTCCACGGTTGACGGTGACAATGAACTCCGATAAGCATCCAACACGCGACCTCCAGTGCTAAATGCCGACTCTGAGACAACCGTAGTGACAGGAATGGCTAGCACATCTCGGGC
>NW_023348046.1:0-204 GCF_001411555.2 Juglans regia
TTGCCGCGATCGTGGAGGGCAGCACGCGCCGCAAGGCGTGCTTCGGCATCTGCGTGCTCCTGGCATCGGCCTGTGGGCACCCCATTCGGCCCGTCTTGAAACAGGGACCAAGGAGTCTGACATGTGTGCGAGTCAACGGGCTAGTAAACCCGTAAGGCGTAAGGAAGCTGATTGGTGGGATCCCCTTGTGGGTTGCACCGCCGA
>NW_023348047.1:0-204 GCF_001411555.2 Juglans regia
GGACCACTCGGGAGTGGATTTTTAGGAAAATCGCGCCCTGCCCATCGCGTAGCGATGGGTTTGGATCAGCTCTCCGTTTGGATTGGGATCGGAAGGACGCTAGTATGTCGCTCTAGGATTATTTGAATTTTAAGTAATTAGTTTGATGGGTGCGATCATACCAGCACTAATGCACCGGATCCCATCAGAACTCCGCAGTTAAGC
>NW_023348049.1:0-204 GCF_001411555.2 Juglans regia
TAGGGAGACTCCATGTGTAAGACTTGAGAAGGTAAACGATCACCTTTCACGGCAAATTTCTATATATTAGATTGAGAGATCAGAGAGAGATCAGGTGTTCAAAGTTCCAGTGAAATTAATTCCACTATATATTATATATATATATATGTAATTATATAATATCTATATATCATCATGTCATGTGTACTCCTGTGCACAAGCTGG
>NW_023348050.1:0-226 GCF_001411555.2 Juglans regia
GCACAGCGAGGTTAGCACGGTGCCCACGGGCGATGCCTTGACAGCCCCATGGCTTGCCTCGGTGGTGCCCATGGCATGCCCCATGGCATGCACAGCGAGGTTAGCACGGTGCCCACGGGCCACGCCTTGACAGCCCCATGGCTTTCCTTGACAGCCCCATGGCATGCACAGCGAGGTTAGCACGGTGCCCACGGGCCATGCCTTGGCAGCCCGATGGCTTGCCTTG
>NW_023348051.1:0-204 GCF_001411555.2 Juglans regia
CGGTGTATGCCGGTCTGCCGATCGACTCGGGGCGTGGACCGATGCGGATTGCGGCGGCGGCCCAAGCCCGGGTTGTAGTCATGCCCGTGGAGACGTCGTCGCCGCGATCGTGGAGGGCAGCACGCGCCGCAAGGCGTGCTTCGGCATCTGCGTGCTCCTGGCATCGGCCTGTGGGCACCCCATTCGGCCCGTCTTGAAACACGG
>NW_023348052.1:0-204 GCF_001411555.2 Juglans regia
GCAACAACGGAAGCACTCAGAACGACACTCAAACCGAGGAGGATTCCAGTTCCTATGCAAAAGCAGCGAAGGTGGCTGGTGCAGTAGCGGCAGGGGGGGGGGGGCTCGCTGGGGCGGGTGCACCGCTATCAACTGTAGCCTCAGAGCAGCCAGGGCCAACCGCAGAAGAGAAAATGATGAAAGCCCCAGGAAGGGAAGATACTC
>NW_023348053.1:0-204 GCF_001411555.2 Juglans regia
CCTATCATTTTGGGGTCTTCGTTTGTCTTCGTTGAAAAGTGGGTATTTGTGACCCACGGCCACAGTGTATTTTACACTGTGGTGTTGCTCAGACGTCGCCTTTTCAGCTTCGTGATCCTTCGGAAATTGCTTTATTGCACTGTAAGTATTTCTCCAAAGAATTCTCATGAATTTTATGTATTTTTGCACTAACGCATTTCACTG
>NW_023348054.1:0-204 GCF_001411555.2 Juglans regia
CTCCGTTTGGATTGGGATCGGAAGGACGCTAGTATGTCGCTCAAGGATTATATGAATTTTAAGTAATTAGTTTGATGGGTGCGATCATACCAGCACTAATGCACCGGATCCCATCAGAACTTCGCAGTTAAGCGTGCCTGGGCGAGAGTAGTACTAGGATGGGTGACCTCCTGCGAAGTCCTCGTGTTGCACCCCTCGTTTTTG
>NW_023348055.1:0-204 GCF_001411555.2 Juglans regia
GTGGTAAAAAAGAAAACCTCACACACTCCCTTACGTGTTTCAACTCGAATAATGACACTCTACTCGTGTTTCACTCTTAATGGCTTTTTCCCGATAATAGTCTCGCACTCTCTTGCCTTTTACCTCAATAGTTTTTCCACTCAAGTTCTTTCAGAACTAAATGAACTCAATCAAGACAAGGCAACCTTGTTTTATCCCAACTAG
>NW_023348056.1:0-204 GCF_001411555.2 Juglans regia
TGCAGGCATGCTTAGAAAAATCATATCTTGAAGTAGGAGCAAGCCTCACAATTTTTCGACATCGGGATTTTTTTATTTAATTTTTTTGATTAAATAAATCCGAACAATCAAAAAAAATCGAAAATAGGCAAAAATCGATAGGTGATGCTT
Source organism: Juglans regia (assembly GCF_001411555.2). NCBI lineage: Eukaryota > Viridiplantae > Streptophyta > Magnoliopsida > Fagales > Juglandaceae > Juglans > Juglans regia. The sequence goes on from NW_023348056.1 coordinate 151, forward strand.
GGAACACATCCAAGATGTATTGGAATGAATTTAGGAAACCAATTTGGGTGGTTT
>NW_023348058.1:0-204 GCF_001411555.2 Juglans regia
CAAATTGATTGTGGGTTCAAGGGAATTCATTCCCATGGGTTCATATTAGTAAAGATTTGTTGTTATCACATTACTTGTATTATGATTCGCAAAAAGTGAGTAAGCAATTTGAAAATTTGTTTAAATTTATCAAAACTATTTTGATTTATATGTTTTTAATATTTATTGAAATCACAAACTAATTACTTAAAATTCATATAATCC
>NW_023348059.1:0-204 GCF_001411555.2 Juglans regia
TTAAACTATTTATATAGTTATATTTATGTACTTATATCCCGAGCAAATACGTGGGATAAGTACTCTTTATTCTATAATTTCTATTAGTACTTATCCATCATCTCTCAAAAGTTTATAATTTATTATCTAACTGAAATTAATCGAATTATACAAATTCGTACCATCATTCTTTTCTATAAAATTTTAAATTTGTGTAATTTTCAA
>NW_023348060.1:0-234 GCF_001411555.2 Juglans regia
GACGTCTCCCCGGGCATGACTACACCCCGGGCTGGGGCCGCCGCCGCAATCCGCATCGGCCCACGCCCCGAGTCGATCGGCAGCCCGGCATACCCCGTTCCACATCCGACCGGGGCGCATCGCCGGCCCCCATCCGCTTCCCTCCCGACAATTTCAAGCACTCTTTGACTCTCTTTTCAAAGTCCTTTTCATCTTTCCCTCGCGGTACTTGTTTGCTATCGGTCTCTCGCCCAT
>NW_023348062.1:0-204 GCF_001411555.2 Juglans regia
GGTTCAGTGGACTTCTCGCGACGTTGCCGGCAGCGAACCGCCCACATCGCCTCGATCCGAACACTTCACCGGACCATTCAATCGGTAGGAGCGACGGGCGTTGTGTACAAAGGGCAGGGACGTAGTCAACGCGAGCTGATGACTCGCGCTTACTAGGAATTCCTCGTTGAAGACCAACAATTGCAATGATCTATCCCCATCACG
>NW_023348063.1:0-204 GCF_001411555.2 Juglans regia
TTAGGGTCTTGTTTTTATTAATATTTATGATATTTTGATCTATATTTATATTTATAGGCTGGGTCGGCCAAAGGCCAACCGTCCACCCGTGGATTGCAGGCGGGGAGCAGACTTGCTCTCCATCACATTGTAGGCCAAGATGTTGGGTTTTACCCTTACCGATTTGCTCGGCCTTAGTTCGTAATCTTTTCATATCATTTATCA
>NW_023348064.1:0-204 GCF_001411555.2 Juglans regia
CGACATACTAGCGTCCTTCCGATCCCAATCCAAACGGAGATCTGATCCAAACCCATGGCTACGCGATGGGCAGGGCGAGTTTTCCCGAAAAATCCACTCCCGAGTGGTCCTTCTTGTCAATTTATCTCGCAAGGCGGAAAAAACAAAAACGAGGGGTGCAACACGAGGACTTCCCAGGAGGTCACCCATCCTAGTACTACTCTC
>NW_023348065.1:0-204 GCF_001411555.2 Juglans regia
ACTATAACTGATTTAATGAGCCATTCGCAGTTTCACAGTCTGAATTAGTTCATACTTACACATGCATGGCTTAATCTTTGAGACAAGCATATGACTACTCGCAGGATCAACCAGGTAGCATTCATTCTCGATGCCGGCACCGCACGTAAACCTACCACTCCGGAAGGAGGATAGGATCAAGACGCGAGCACGACAATCGTTCGT
>NW_023348066.1:0-204 GCF_001411555.2 Juglans regia
AGACCGATAGCAAACAAGTACCGCGAGGGAAAGATGAAAAGGACTTTGAAAAGAGAGTCAAAGAGTGCTTGAAATTGTCGGGAGGGAAGCGGATGGGGGCCGGCTATGCGCCCCGGTCGGATGTGGAACGGTGTATGCCGGTCTGCCGATCGACTCGGGGCGTGGACCGATGCGGATTGCGGCGGCGGCCCAAGCCCGGGTTGT
>NW_023348067.1:0-204 GCF_001411555.2 Juglans regia
GAGTGGTCCTTCTTGTCAATTTATCTCGCAAGGCGGAGAAAACAAAAACGAGGGGTGCAACACGAGGACTTCCCAGGAGGTCACCCATCCTAGTACTACTCTCGCCCAAGCACGCTTAACTGCGGAGTTCTGATCGGATCCGGTGCATTAGTGCTGGTATGATCGCACCCATCAAACTAATTACTTAAAATTCATATAATCCTT
>NW_023348069.1:0-249 GCF_001411555.2 Juglans regia
GTGCATGGCATCCTTGAGGTGTGAGTGTGGCATGGTGTTTGGTGCTTCTTAGCACTAGATTCCTACGCGTGCTCTCGGCCGACGATGGGTTGTTTGCTGGTTTGGCTTGGCTCCCAAGGGGTTGAGGCCTCAACAACTGTCCCGATTGTTACTATTTTCTCTTCTCTTATTTCCCATGCCTAGCGGGGCAGGCTCGACACCACACAATGCTTCCACACGCTCAGCTAGCCTTGTGCTTGGTTGGGGTGT
>NW_023348070.1:0-204 GCF_001411555.2 Juglans regia
CTGGACTTAGATAATCACCATGTTCGAAATACTAAAGTAGCATAAACTTATATACAAAGTCATATCATTCTCTTAATGCGATCTAAAGTATAAAGGACTTGGGCTATGAACACCAAAATTAAGTCCAGCTTCTTCTCCAGATTCGACGACTCCTCAATCATGCGAACATAGAGCTCCATCAATCTCGTCCTGGTCGATTCCTGA
>NW_023348071.1:0-204 GCF_001411555.2 Juglans regia
GTGCTCTAGTCTACCCCATGGCGGTTGGGCCTATTTGTTTGGATGCCTCCTTTGCAACATGCTTGTGCACGGCGGATGGTGTTATGGCACCCAGTGCTAAGCACATTGTTGCTCTCGGGGGTATCCGGATGATGCTGGCCTCGCTTCCATGGGGTTTGACGGGCATCTCCATTTTTCATTTTACATTTGGTTGGCCGCATGGTG
>NW_023348072.1:0-204 GCF_001411555.2 Juglans regia
ACTGGTTATGCTCTGGGAGAGCGTCATGCCTGGCTGAAAATTGAACTCATCCAGCACTCCGAAATTAAAAAAAAATATATGGATAGGGGGAGAAAAGGAGGAATGTATTGGTTTCAAAATCGGATGTTTTAGAGTAGAGTTATTCCTTACAACTCGTGGATGGGATGGGTTTTTTTTTTTTTTTTTTTGGGGGTTGGAGGGGGG
>NW_023348073.1:0-204 GCF_001411555.2 Juglans regia
GTGGGATGAAGCGTGAGATAGTGGCATATGTAGCACAGTGTCTGACTTGTCAACAAGTCAAGGCAGAGCATCAGAGACCCTCAGGTACACTGCAGCCACTCCCTATACCAGTGTGGACTTGGGATGAGATTGGGATGGACTTTGTTTCCGGGTTTCCGAAAGCATTAGGAGGTCAAGATGCAGCATGGGTGATTGTTGATCGAC
>NW_023348074.1:0-204 GCF_001411555.2 Juglans regia
ATATTTTAATCAGTATTTTAATTTTTTATTGTTAAATCATTTTGAAGATCCCAAAATGAAAGAAGTGAATAAATTCCTATATATTTTCTTTTCTCCCACACTTTCCCCTCCCCTCTCTCTCTCCTCCCTCGGCTCACGCGTACGCGGTACGCTGCCTCTCCTCCCAGCCGAATCTTCGGCTGCCCAGCCCGACGCCGCCGTGCG
>NW_023348075.1:0-204 GCF_001411555.2 Juglans regia
TTGAATATGATAAGGAATTGCATGCTAATAATGATGACTTTGCTAGTGTGTATGGAACATGTGAGAATGCATCTTTTGGTAAGTTCTATAAACTAGATTGGTACTTGTTTAGAATGAATAGATTTTGTGTGCCTACTAATTTTATACGTAAGTTGCTTGTGTGTGATGGACATGCTGGTTTGTTGGGTAACCATGGTGTAAGGA
>NW_023348076.1:0-204 GCF_001411555.2 Juglans regia
CGACTTGTGTTTTTCTTGGGTCATTACAATTTGAAACCTTAAAACCATAAAATCTCCAATCTTCAAATCCCAAATCATCCCTTTAAACATCCTTAAAATCAAAACTTATATCGCTGACACGAATTGTCACAAGTAGTTTCCCCAGTTTCCAGCTTTTTTCCTCCATCAAGATTCAAATCATACCGAGGTTTATCAAGCCTTAAC
>NW_023348077.1:0-203 GCF_001411555.2 Juglans regia
CCCTAGGGGAGATCATGGTGCATATGGTAATAATAGATAATTGGACTATTTTCTGGGAAAATAGCGTGTGTTGGATATGGATTTTATGTGAATCATTTTCTGGGAAAATGATGGATTATTGTTTTGGGCCATTTTCTGGGAAAATGGCGGGGAAGTGGTTTTTGGATATATTTTTTGGCAAAAATGGGGTTTTGGCGTGTGTT
>NW_023348078.1:0-203 GCF_001411555.2 Juglans regia
CTAAATATGGGCGAGAGACCGATAGCAAACAAGTACCGCGAGGGAAAGATGAAAAGGACTTTGAAAAGAGAGTCAAAGAGTGCTTGAAATTGTCGGGAAGGAAGCGGATGGGGGCCGGCGATGCGCCCCGGTCGGATGTGGAACGGTGTATGCCGGTCTGCCGATCGACTCGGGGCGTGGACCGATGCGGATTGCGGCGGCGG
>NW_023348079.1:0-203 GCF_001411555.2 Juglans regia
ATATATATATATATACGGATTTTCTGGTGTAAATATATGTAGGTATATATATATATATATATACGGATGTATATGTAAAATCATATTAAATTAATAGTAGGAAATAATAACGTTTTGTTTTATTTTATTTTATTTTATTTTCTGTTCTCTTATAGTGCGCCTCCAAAGTAGTGTTGGGGTGTTAGCTTAATTAAGTTAGGTTA
>NW_023348080.1:0-217 GCF_001411555.2 Juglans regia
GCCTTGACACCCCCGCCGGCACGCCCCATGGCTTGCCATGGCAGCCCCATGGCTTGCCTTGACAGCCCCGTGGCAAGCCCCATGGCTCCCCATGGGTTGGCCCATGGCTTGCCCCAAGGCACGCCGCGACACACCCGTGGTGCTTTGCCTACCATGTCAAGCACACAAAGGTCCGACGAGGAACACCGTAGATCACACAAACTCTACAAAAGCAATC
>NW_023348081.1:0-203 GCF_001411555.2 Juglans regia
CTTAAAACATAACATGAACGTGAACATGCATAATTTGAACATGAACTTGAGCATGACATAACATAAATGTGAACTTGGAACATAACGTAAATGTGAACGTAACATAACATGAACTTGAAACATATTCTTGTCTCATGGGATTACCATGATTGCATGAACGTAAACTTGAACGTAACATAACGTGAACTTGAAACATGACTTGA
>NW_023348082.1:0-203 GCF_001411555.2 Juglans regia
CCACTCTGCCACTTACAATACCCCGTCGCGTATTTAAGTCGTCTGCAAAGGATTCTACCCGCCGCTCGGTGAGAATTGTACTTCAAGGCGGCCCGCACCGCTCATCCGCCGCGAGGGCTTCACCAACGACACGTGCCTCTGGGGGCCCTAAGGCCCCTACTGCAGGTCGGCAATCGGGCGACGGGCGCACGCGTCGCTTCTAG
>NW_023348083.1:0-203 GCF_001411555.2 Juglans regia
TAGTGCTGGTATGATCGCACCCATCAAACTAATTACTTAAAATTCATATAATCCTTGAGCGACATACTAGCGTCCTTCCGATCCCAATCCAGACGGAGAACTGATCCAAACCCATTGCTACGCGATGGGCAGGGCGAGATTTTCTCAAAAATCCACCCCCGAGTGGTCCTTCTTGTCAATTTATCTCGCAAGGCGGAGAAAAC
>NW_023348084.1:0-203 GCF_001411555.2 Juglans regia
CCAGTATTCAGAGCAGTTAAAACAGCCTTTGTAACATCCCTTCCCCCCACAGACCAGTATTTTTGATAAAACAAAGGAGCCATACCATCTGGACCAGGGGATTTTGTAGGCTTCATCTCCTTTAAAGCTGCTTCCACTTCTGCTTCCACAAACTCCTCCTCTAATCTTTGTTTCATCTCATTAGTCACCCTACCAGCAAGGTT
>NW_023348085.1:0-203 GCF_001411555.2 Juglans regia
AAATAAGTTGAAACCCTTCAAGAGCCCAAAGCCTTTAAGTCACGTCGTTGCCTTCTTCCGTAGCTGATCAAATGAATTAAAACAGGATCCTCATCCTTCAAACCCCATCTTAAATGTTGGCCTCTTGCTAAACTTATCCCAGGTGGATTGCATCAGTCCTTGTATTGTCTCTTTGATCTTCTTGGCCCATCTGGAAGTTGCAA
>NW_023348087.1:0-203 GCF_001411555.2 Juglans regia
AGCCCCTAGCACGACCGATTGCCCCCATCAACAAGCCCATGCGTGGCACTAGGTGCCACCAAATCCGTCCCTAAAGCACAAGCTTGTTGCTAGAAAGCAATAGAGAATGTAGGAATCACCCCCACGAAAACGAGCCCAAAAAACGGTCGTCGGGACATGGTCGGCCGGCGGCGGCCGCCGCCACAACCACCGCCGGCGGCGGT
>NW_023348088.1:0-203 GCF_001411555.2 Juglans regia
CCCCTGTTTCGGAGTGCAGAAACAGAGCATGTCGTGGGTGTTCTTCCTTTAACGGCTGGGCGACGGTGGTTCTCTTTCCGTGGTGGCGAGGACGGGCTAGAGGGGGGTGCCCTGTTTGCAACGTGGAGTTGCTGACTACGACTACGTGTGGCAGGGGAGCGACGTCACTGAAAATAAAAATCGTGCTGCATGGCTGTGCTGAG
>NW_023348089.1:0-203 GCF_001411555.2 Juglans regia
CATCGCATGTGGGTGAGTCCTCATACCATGTGTGAGATGTATTGACACTCACAAAATAATCATCGTTATGCACTCCCAACCTAGGATTTGAGACATCCTACCAATTACATTTAAACACAACCAGGCCATATATCCCCCCACATACTTTAACGCTATGATATTTTCCACAATTCCGTAGAAATCAATGTTATCATCCCCATGGC
>NW_023348090.1:0-203 GCF_001411555.2 Juglans regia
TGACGGGCGACGACCGTTTTTTGGGCTCGCTTTCGTGGGGGTGATTCCTACATTCTCGCTTGCTTTCTAGCAACAAGCTTGTGCTTTAGGGACGGATTTGGTAGCACCTAGTGCCGCGCATGGGCTTGTTGATGGGGGCAATCGGTCGTGCTAGGGGCTTTCTCACGTTGGCTAGCCCTCGGGTGCTCTAGTCTACCCCATGG
>NW_023348091.1:0-224 GCF_001411555.2 Juglans regia
GCAAAGGAGGCATCCAAACAAATAGGCCCAACCGCCATGGGGTAGACTAGAGCACACGAGGGCTAGCCAACGTGAGAAAGCCCCTAGCACGACCGATTGCCCCCATCAACAAGCCCATGCGAGGCACTAGGTGCCACCAAATCCGTCCCTAAAGCACAAGCTTGTTGCTAGAAAGCAATCGAGAATGTAGGAATCACCCCCACGAAAACGAGCCCAAAAAACGG
>NW_023348092.1:0-203 GCF_001411555.2 Juglans regia
TCATTGTCACCGTCAACCGTGGAGGCCCTCGTTTGCACACAGAATTGGATAAGTGAAACGCCCATTGGACTAGATACCGTTGGCGTTGATGCCGAGAGCTATAGACTTGAATCGGGTAAGTTTATATGCTTTTAAATGATGATTTAATTATTTTTAATGTTTCTAACTTCTACTTTTTATGATTTTATAGATCTAATTGTGAA
>NW_023348093.1:0-203 GCF_001411555.2 Juglans regia
CTTTTGGAGACATATTCTCCTCCGTTGTCCGTTCGCAAGCACTTCAACTTCTTTCCCGTCTCTCTTTCCACTAGGGTGTGGAAATTCTTGAAGTGCTCGAAGACTTGATCCTTTGACTTCAAAACATATACCCAAACCTTTCGTGAAGCATCATCAATGAATGTCACGAAATATCTGTTACCTCCCAATGACTCTTCTTCCAT
>NW_023348094.1:0-203 GCF_001411555.2 Juglans regia
GTGCTCTAGTCTACCCCATGGCGGTTGGGCCTATTTGTTTGGATGCCTCCTTTGCAACATGCTTGTGCACGGCGGATGGTGTTATGGCGCCCAGTGCTACGCTCATTGTTGCTCTCGGGGGTATCCGGATGATGCTGGCCTCGCTTCCATGGGGTTTGACGGGCATCTCCATTTTTCATTTTACATTTGGTTGGCCGCATGGT
>NW_023348095.1:0-203 GCF_001411555.2 Juglans regia
AAAGTGAGTCCTAGGCGACGAGCGCCACGACAATCGGTGGTTGAGAAACCCTCGTGACCCGTCGTGTGTTGCCCGTCGCTGTGAAGGTGCTCCTCGACCCTATTGCGTCGTTCCTGCGACTCTACCATCGCGACCCCAAGTCAGGCGGGATTACCCGCTGAATTTAAGCATATCAATAAGCGGAGGAAAAGAAACTTACAAGG
>NW_023348096.1:0-203 GCF_001411555.2 Juglans regia
TGGGGGGGGGGGGGGAGGGGGAGAAAGAGAGAGAGAGAGAGGAACCTCTAATTCCCATTATGGTCTTCTCAATCTTCTTGGCACATCCAACACAATGCAAGTCCACGTACAAGACAAAAAAATTAGATGGTGGTTTTGGCTCTTCCTTCTCCTCTGGCTTCTCTTGATCCTTCTTCTCCTCTGTTTTCTCTTCTTTCTTCTCC
>NW_023348098.1:0-203 GCF_001411555.2 Juglans regia
CATATTTCTTCATATGCATACATGTTGGTGGCATTAATGCATTTTATTCCTGAGATTATTTTTGGGTTATACTTACCTGCGGTACCATTCTGTGGTAACGCAGAGTTTGTTGCAGATGAGGAGGAGGAGGGTGAGCCTGAGGAGACGGCTCCGCCCGAGGAGTGATCTGGGATCACTAGCTTGTTATTTATTTTACCCTTTTG
>NW_023348100.1:0-203 GCF_001411555.2 Juglans regia
GCACCCACTTTGGAAACAAAGTGGTTTTATTGTGGTCTTTCCTGTGTGCAGACTCGGGGCTCCGAGAAGAATAAAGGAAAGATTTCACCTCTGTCTCTACCTGGTTTGGCCACCGGGGTTAGCACAACCCTACCACGGGGGTGAAACATGGTCTCTGCTCTATTTGATGCTCTGTTTTGATCTGATGATGATACTCAGTTTAT
>NW_023348101.1:0-233 GCF_001411555.2 Juglans regia
GTGCCTTGGCCGCTGAGGATGGTCTGCTGTCTTTTGTGGTGGCTGGTGGTGGCGTGGAGTTGTCGCGGCTGGGCAAGGTTCGAAGTGTTTCTTGGTCTGCGGCGGGAGTTTTCTTCATGCAGAAGATCCAGCGTAAAAACATATATATATAGGGGGTAGAGAACACCCTAAAAAAATAAAACCTTAAGGAAAGAGACGTGCATGCAATGCATAGGAGAGGAGACGTGCGGGGC
>NW_023348102.1:0-203 GCF_001411555.2 Juglans regia
TTTCTTTGTTGTTCTTTTTTTTTTTTTTTTGGGACTAGCCTGCTTGAGTATTTTCTATTTTTCCTTTTGAGCTCAGCCCGTCGTTTTGGAGCTTTGAAACCCTATTATTCTTTCTTTTCTTCCTCTGTTGCGCTGCACCCCTTCTCTGTTTTATCTGTTCTTCTCGTTTTCTTTTGCTTGTTCTTCCTTCTTCGCCTGTGATT
>NW_023348103.1:0-203 GCF_001411555.2 Juglans regia
GCTGAAGACAAGCAAGCAAACAACCCCATGCTGAGCATCTGGCTTGGACGGCTTAAAAATATCTTATATGTCGCAGAGGATGTGGTAGATGAACTTGAGTACGAAGCTTTAAGGAAGCAAGCGATTACGACATATGGAAGCGCTATGGCAAAGGAATGCCATTTCTTTTGTTCATTCATGGCACTTTCATCCCGTTTAAAACT
>NW_023348104.1:0-203 GCF_001411555.2 Juglans regia
GAGCGGTGGGCATATCTCAACGTGCCCTCCCAACCGTTTTTTGGGAGGGGGCATTACACCCCCACCCAGAAGGTTATTACATGTTCACAGGTCGTTCTGCTGGCAGGTATCGACAATGATCCTTCCGCAGGTTCACCTACGGAAACCTTGTTACGACTTCTCCTTCCTCTAAATGATAAGGTTCAGTGGACTTCTCGCGACGT
>NW_023348105.1:0-203 GCF_001411555.2 Juglans regia
GTTGCCCCTTGTCCTTGTCGGTGCTCATCTTTGGGTGCTGGCTGGACTCTGAAGTTGTCCACGTGTTACCATGCAAGCCTTCGAGTTTACGTTGGTTGTCATGGACCATGTGGGCGTTCTCGTGCTCTTGGATGCGGGACATTGTGTTGGTGTGGGGGGTCTCCGGCCTCTTTATCCCAAACCGAGCGTTCTCGTTTGACACG
>NW_023348106.1:0-203 GCF_001411555.2 Juglans regia
TATTTTATTTGCTTAGAATAATTGGGTTTATACCTATGTAAGGGCATGATGGGAAAGTTATTATTTTATTGAACTAGGGTTAGTGTTACTGTAGCCAAGTCACTGTAGCGCGGCACTGTAGCCGCGGCACTATTCATCCAGGGGCACTTTTGGAAGATGGGGGTTTATTTTGGCTAGGATTTCAATAGGTTTTGCTTTAAATA
>NW_023348107.1:0-203 GCF_001411555.2 Juglans regia
TTGTTGGTCAGATGGTGCGTTGCTCCAGAGTCAACATGCCACTCTTGATCAGACAGCTGCTGAGTGTGGGTGGTGGAGAGATTGGCTTGTCCAGTCCGACGTGGGGGGGGGGGGAGAAAGGGAGGATCATAGCGCTTATAACATCGAGAGGCAGTATGTCCTGATTTGTCACATAATTGGCACCACAAGTCAGAATTACGGAG
>NW_023348108.1:0-203 GCF_001411555.2 Juglans regia
GCGACATACTAGCGTCCTTCCGATCCCAATCCAAACGGAGATCTGATCCAAACCCATGGCTACGCGATGGGCAGGGCGAGATTTTCCCAAAAATCCACCCCCGACTGGTCCTTCTTGTCAATTTATCTCGCAAGGCGGAAAAAACAAAAACGAGGGGTGCAACACGAGGACTTCCCAGGAGGTCACCCATCCTAGTACTACTC
>NW_023348109.1:0-203 GCF_001411555.2 Juglans regia
CCAATCACAACTATGAAAAACTCACTATGGCCGAAACCTACATAGGCCATTTGTCTTATTTTGGTTGCAATTCTTTCAAGTTCCAAAACTCATGAATAAACCAAAATCTTGTAACAAAGATCTTCCTATCCTAAGTTTAAAAGCACCCTTAAAACTATCCATTAAGAAAAAGCTAATTATCAATACCAAACTTTTTGTAAAAA
>NW_023348110.1:0-203 GCF_001411555.2 Juglans regia
GGTTGTAAGTGGCAGCGTTGTAGATATTGCATCCCATCTGATCGAAGTCGCCGCCGTTGGGCCAACCCGTTTCGGCGATCCAGATACGAATATCCGGGTAACCGAGTCTCTTCATACCGAAAGTCAAAGCGTCCACCATTTGGTCGAAGAGGTTGGTGTAGGTCAATCCCGAAACCGGATCCAAGTACGTGGTATTCTTGGAC
>NW_023348111.1:0-11963 GCF_001411555.2 Juglans regia
AGCAATATGCAATAATTACAGTTGAAAACGATTGATTCTAAGTAAAGACAAGCAATTAATGCATCGTACCATTATAAAGTAATTAAAAATCCCAAAAGTATTTTCCCAACATCTCCTAGTACAAAAGAGGGGTTAAACCATAACTCTCGAAACACCAAGTTCACAAAATGTAATGACTTTCACATGGCAAAGCTAGAAGGATCCTATTTGGCTTTGTCCTTGTCAATAATTTTTCGTAACTCCTTAAATAACTTAAGTACTTCACAAATAAAGCAATATGTTGCCTCTAGTCTCTGTTCTACAGTCAGCTCCGTCGAGCTATCGGGGCTCTTTAAGCTTGGTCAGGGGGATGGTAATGGAAACTACTACGGTGAAATTTTGAGAAATCTTAGCAAGTTCACCAATAACATATAAGAAGATAATATAAGCATTCAGAGACAAACCATGATAATGAATGCATGAATATGTACTACCCGGAACTTGTTTCATGCTTGTACTCTTTTCAAAATCATTGACTGTGTATCCATTTATCATATTCACAATTTAAAATATAAAAGTTCCATTTACAATTCACATTAGTCACTTATAAGAATTTATAACATGTACAATATGAGTGGATACCTAATGGTTCCCCTACGCGGCTCCTGCTAGTTATCGCACCACATAATCGGCCCTCTTGACTGGGTGTGAGTACGTCGGAGTTCATATAATATGGCTATTCATAATTTGCCTTCACCATGATTTCAATGTGGTGCACCCACTAGCGTTAGGTGCTACTTTGCTCTGGAATCCTTTAAGAAGGACCGATTCAAGTCCGTTGACTGTTCTTCGTCAATTCAGGAGTTACCACTCCAATTTAAATACTCCAGACTAGACAGAGGACTTCCACTAGGATGTTCCATCATCCTAGCATTTAGGGTCGTAATTTTCCACAACCCGAAATGCATGTGAGATGTGCTTGTGACAAAACCTATTTTCCTTTAATGTAAGACCCGAGTATGTACGTCACGAACCGTGTGACTCTTATGCTACAAAATCATGTACTCATGCCATACATCAAAGTGCATCACGTTTACGGCTTGAATGAATTAGAACATGCAATATATTTGTACATATAAAACAAAATGTAGAGGCTTAACCAAGGCATGCAACATTACGAAGAATCAAAACATGGCATTTAAGTCTACGAACAATACTTGAGCATGGCATTAATGGGCATGGCCGAAACTTAGCCTTCAAGCAACAATTCTATAATCCAAATTGACCAACACCATGCAAAGTTTACATGCTACATACAAACGTTATCCCATGGTAGGTTAGAAGCTAACTTACAAATATTCCGAAGCAAAGAAATACCAACGATCAAGCATGCTAAAAATGTATTATTTAAATCATTAGACTTATTGAAACCAATGAAACCCTAATCCAAGAATGCGTGTGTGGTGTGCTAAGGTTTACTCTATTCGGTTCTAGGTTTCAAATCTCAACTGTGTGACCTTTTGTGAGCTTGTACCTTAAGGGAAAAACCCTAGGCTGAGTGGTGGTTGTACCTCTTTCAAATATTCGGTCTTTTCAACCCTAGTGTTTGCTAATACATGTGATGTATGTGTGTGTGAGAAGTGTATGCCATGCTCTTGGGCAGTGGGGTTCGGATTCCCCTTGGAAGAAAACCTTAGTTTCCCATGCTTTGGCAAAGCTCATTAAGATGGAACCCAAACACTCTTATTTTCTTCATAACTTGAGATAAGGTGTTTCCTTATTCACTCAAACCGAACCCTCTCTTCCCAAGAAAACCCTTGTGAACATGTGTGCTTTGAAGAAGTCGGTGTAGAAGAAGGCTTGGTGGTTCTTACCATGCAGTTCTGTCCAACATGGGTTTCCTTGCTCTCCTTCCCAAGCCGTGCGTGGAGTGTGTTTGGTTGGAAGGAAAGAATGGTGGTTGGTGCATGGTTGTTACTCCTAGGCATGTGTATGGTTGCCATTTAGCGTAGGTGTGTGCGTGTGTGTGTGTTTGCCCTAGCCGCCTCTTCTCTTATCCTCCTCCCACAAGGATTCTTCTAGAAATCTTGAGAAATGTGTGTGCCTCTTCCATAAGCCTCTCGTCATCTTTGTTGATTGCCTTCTTTTAGAAACTCCCATACCATGTGCATGAAAGACAAGTGGTGAAAATAAGTATGGATCTTCATGGTAGGCGTGTAACCCCTGAACCGAAACCCTAGTGGCTTGTGTCTTCAGATTTTGTGTTCCCCCATGTGCTTCTTTCAATTCTCCATGTGCCTTTTTCAATTCACTGCAGCATCCCAATTTACTTTAAAATTTCCCTCTGCTAGTTTTGTCCACTTCTAGTTCACCCGAGCCATCTGATTTGGGACTTGCTGAGCAGCTTGATTTGATTCTTTGAAATTTTCTAACTCTACTCTAGCCTTCTAACCTAAAATAGCAGGATGCTTGAAGCCTTTTCCATGTGATACCTCATTCCTGCTAGTCCAAATCCATCTCAGTGTAACAGGCACTTCCCCCAGCTCATCAATAGTAAGATGATTAACTAACTGAGTCTAGATGTTAACGAATAACTCAATCTGACAAGTCATCTTTTGCATTTTTTTGCAACTCTAATTCCACACATCCCTAGCAGTTGCACAACCCCAAAGCACATGACCAAAAGTCTTAGGTTCTTGCCTGTAGATGGAGCACAAACTATCTTTAAGAATCTTTCTTCTTTTCAAATTAGCAAGGGTGGGAAGGGCTTCACTACAAGCTCTCCAGATAAATATCTTAACAGCAAAAGCCACCTTCATTTTCCATGACACCTTCCACCCTACTTGTTCTCTTGATCTGCTTGAAGATTCCCCTTCCAATTCAGTCTCCAAGTCTCTATGAAGATGATACCCACTTCTTACTGAAAACTGACCATTATTAGTAAAACTCCATACCGGTTTATCTTCTCTCCCCCCAAGACTGATAGGAATGGATTTAATGGCCTTAATCACCTATGTTGAGAATAGCTCATGAAGGAGGTCCCCATTCCATTGCTTCAGATCAGAATCAATCAAATCACTAACTGTGTCACATCTACAACCTTTAGCTCGAGAGGATGTAGTTTGGCATAATGGGAGATTTGGAACCCATCTATCTGACCAGATATACAACCTTTGGCCATTCCCAACCCTCCACATGAGACACTTCTTAAGCAAAGACAGACCTGCATACAAACTTCTCCAAGCAAATGATGGCCCTGACACTAGTTTAGCATCCAACAAGTCCACCTTGATAAAATACTTTTGCTTTAACACCTTGGCAACCAAAGAAGATGGATCCTGCAATATTCTCTAGCTTTATTTTGAGAGCGTGGCAAAGTTAAAACTTCTAAAATCTCTGAAACCAAAACCCCTAGATTCTTTTGCATGATTAAGTTGTTTCCAATTCACACAGTGGATTTTTGAAGCATCTTCATTATAGCCCCACCAAAATTTATTAAGCAGCTTCTTTAGTCTTTTAGTAATAGAGGTGGGCAAGAGAAAGATCCCCATTGAATAAGTTGGAATAGCTTGGACGACAGCTTTAAGGAGAACTTCTTTACCTACTGCTGAGAGGAACTTAGTTTTCTAGTTGGCCACCCTAGCCCATGTTCTATCTATGAGAGAATGAAAAGCTGCAATTTTAGCCCTCCCCACCACTTCAGACGGTCCCAAATACTTTTCAAAAGTTCCAATAGTTTTAACCCCAGCCAATTACAAAATTGGTTTTTGTACCTCAACATTAGTGTTCTTGCTGGAAAAAACAGATGACTTGTACTTATTCAATACTTGACCTGAGGCTTGTTCATATGAATCAAGAATGTTGAGAATTCTAGTCAACTCCTCAGTGTTAGCTTGGCAAAAGAGCAGACTATTATCTGACAAAAATAGGTGATTGACAGTAGTAGGGCCTATCCCAATTGGAACACTAGTAATGTCACCACACTGCTCAGCTTTATGCAACAAAGATGATAAGGTCTCAGCATAAAGGATGAAAATGTAGGGGGATAAGGGGCCACCTTGTTTAAGGCCCCTAGAAGGATAAAATTTCTATTAAGGCTCACCATTAACAAGAATAGAATAATCAATTGAGTTTACACAATTTTGAATAAGGGACACCCAATGATGTTGAAAACCAATCTTCTTCATCACAAACTCAACAAAACTTCATTCTACCCTATCATAAGCCTTGCTCATATGCAATTTTAGGGCCCTAAAACCTTTCCTCCCTTTCAATCTGTTTGTAGGGCCTGATAGCAGCTCCCATCTTCTCCCTTTGATGCAAAATTTCTTTGAAGTCACCTGCACACAACCATGCCATTGATGAAGAAGGTTCGAGCATCTTTAGAAGTTGCCAACTGCTGCTCCTTTTAACTGTATCTGGATGTCCATAGAAACCTATAAACTTCCATATAGGACCATCTTCCCCCCCTGCACAGCTGCACTGATGTGCCATCATGTGTAGTTGGTAATTTTCACACTCCAACCTTCCTTCCAAAGCAAAGCAGTGCCCCCATTCAGCCCCACTCTATTCACAACAAAACAACTGTCAAACTTCAAAGGTCTTCTAACCTCATCCATCCTGCTAGTATTACACTTAGTTTCCACAAGGAAAACCAAGTGGGGACACTTTTCCTTAGTCAATTATCTAAGGATTCTAACTGTCCGAGGGTTCCCAAGCCCTAGGAAGTTCCACAGTAGGAGACTCATTGATATTGGCAGGGCTGGTAACTAGCCTCTACCATTGAATTTTGATTCTCATTCTCCACTTCACAACCAAACTTCTTAGGATCGGGCTCTACACCCTTAGTCCTCTCATCATTAATGACAATCTTGTTAAGGCCCTCTGAACAAAGGAACTACCACCACTGAAAGACACCTCAGCAGACTCACCCTTCTCTCGAGGTCCAGCAGTCTTGGGAAGTATTGTTATTTTAGAAAGACTTCCCAAATCTATTTTGGAAGTTTCCAACTCCATATGGCAATCAATATACCCCATTTAGGCTTGCTATCTACTCCACATCAGATCGTCTGCTCTCCATTGCCACCTTTTGGAAACTCCCATGATTACAGGAATCCTTTACAGCTATAGCCCTTTTGCCTACATCCTCTTCTTTTTACTGGTCTCCACCAATTACTCTAGATTCCTTATCCATCTTCTGCACAATAGGAAACTCTTTCATAGCAGCCTTAGTATCCTCCTTATCCACCTTCTCTCCTAAACTAGCTTCATCCCTGTCACCACCCTTTGCATCTGCCTGCTGCCACCTCTGTTGGTGGTTGTGACCAAGTGCACCACCATATTTTCGAGTATAAAAAATGTTGGTGTTCATTGGCTATGCTCAAATCCAAGGACCAAGCTACTGAGATTTCAAATCATCACCTTGGTGCTCAAACCTCTGCCTAGAACAACCCCTCCCTTTATGAAATAAAGTACCACACTGAGAGCAAAAATTATGTAGCCTCTCATATTTAAAAGAAATCCAATACTGCTGCTCCTCAAACTTCAGCCACCTACCACTCATTAAAGGCTTATGGAGGTCAACTGCAACCCTAACCCAAAGACATATCCCCCATGCCAAACCATCAGACTCAGCATCAACTATAATGACATGATCAATTGAGGATCCAAACTGTTCCCCCACCTATTCTGCCATAGCTGCCAAAGGCAGGTTATGAAGTTCAACCCAAAAGGGTTCAAAGTTAAATTGCAACGCATTGTTGGACACAGTTTCATCCACTTCTAGCGGGGTTTAGAGGTTCCTATAAAAAAGCCATGGACAACCACTAGGGATGAGAATCGGATGGTCTGAACTGGGAAAACCAACCGGATCGGCCAATTCGGTTTGGACTAGACCGAACCGGGACTGGTCTTGCTCGGTCTCGATCTGAATTTCACCGAACCGAATGTCTCGGTCCGAATTTCACCAGACCGAATTCATTCGGTTCGGTCCACAGTCCAGGGGCTTTTCACCCCGGACAGGACCGGACCGAACCAAATGAAAAAAAAAATATATATTTTATAATTTATATATATTAATTATAGAATTTTCATCTAACCTAATCCTATCACTAACTCACCATTAAGTAATTATTAACTAATACTAATATTTATAATTTTTTACTAATACTAATATTTATACTAATACATGTACTATACTAATAGTCTAGATTCTAGACTCTAGTATGGTATAAAAAAAATATGAATTGTCTAATATAGACTATAGTTATAACTTATACTAAATCACAATAACTAATATTACTAATATATAGCTATACTATATTACTAATAGTCTAATACTAATACTATTACATAATTATACTAATCATGATTTGTAATAACTAATCACTATAAGTCTATAACTATATATATTTAGTTTCAATGTATTAATATATTCTTTAATGTATTACTAATACTATTAAGTATTAAGAGTTATAGTATAAATTATAATATATGTATAATTTATAAATTTATAATAGTATGGATAATTAAATTATTTATGCTTATTGCTTCATATACAAAATGTTAAAAGTTGTATATGGCTCATTATGCATTAACATACTTTAAGTTAGTAATAAAGTAATAATTAACATCATCAATTTAATTATAACTAAACTAAATCACTATAGTCTATAACTATAATTATAAATTATAACTAAATCACTATAAATCTATAAGTCTACTATCTATATTGTGATACCCCGTATTTACGTGTATTTTGACTAAGTAAATTATTGTATTTATTAAGATTATGGGTTTTCTTGTTTTAAATCTTAGATGATTTACGTTATATTATTTTAAGATTTTTAATTGTTAATTTACTGTGTTTTCTTGTTATTAATTATTGTTCATTATTTAAATTAGTTTATAGTTATTTTTAATTATTTTATTTTTATTTAGTCACTACGTTTAAATTATTTTATTTAACTCGTTGTTTTGAAATTATATTCGTTGGATCATTTTTGTGACCCAAGATGTGAGGATTGGACCTCATTTCTTTCTCTCACTTTTTTCTTTTTTCTTTTTCCTTTTTTTTCTTTTTTTCCACTTTTTCTTTTCTTCTTCTCTTTTTTTTTCCTCATTTCTTTTTTCTCCTCTCTCTCTCTTCCCGTGCGACACCTTCCCTCTCTCTCCCACCATCAGCGTCGTCCTCCACAGGACCACCATGCGCCACCCACTTCCATCACCGCCCCTCCCATTCATCTCCCCATCAGTTGGCGATCTCACCCCTCCGATTTCAGCCACCTCTCATGCCACCATCAGCCCCCACGCATGGCTTCAAGCCGTGGCACTCCTTGTGCTTACACGCCACCATCACGCCGCCATTGGCCACCACCTTTTCACCACATCACCGGCTACCCCCCAGCTACCAAACCCGCCCATCCTCAGCTCCAATCCGCCACAGGTGAAGTCCATCTAACTCCATTTTCGATTTGGTCTTTTTGGACTTCAACCGCCCTCTATGCCGCCACCCACGGCCAACCACCACCACCATTAGTTTCACCAACATCCTTAAGCCATTCCCTTGTAATCTCAAGTCTTTGTTTGTCTCCATTCAAAATCTAGCATTTTGAGACCCACGGCCTTAGTGCATTTTGCATTGTTACGTTGCTGTGCCACCACTTCTAGCACCTCCGTGATCCTTCGAAAATTCTATTATAGCATTGTAAATATTTTTTCAAAGAATTTTTTAGATTTAAATGTATTTTTGCACTAACTGTGAATTGGTTGGTTGTGCCAGACTGAGTTCGAGGAGTAACGGGGTTGGATGGATTGGAGGATGGAGTTGTTTGTGTGATTAGATTATGTTGTGATTTGTTGGTTGTTGGATATTGTGTCGTATCATGTACATTGCATATTTGCACGCATGTTCATGTTTGTAAATAAAAACTGAGTTTTCGCTTAATTGCATACATGTTCATGTGTATACTTGAAATACTGGGTTTTCATGTGAAAAATGATTTTGAGTATTTATGAAATGATTGGATTGACTGGTTTGAGAGAAAGGAAATGAGACTGTAGGGATGGTGGTATAGTCCCGCCTGCAATCCCCGCCTACGGTGCATGCGGTAGGGATGGTGGTAGAGTCACACCTGTGATTCCTGCCTACAGTACTCTAATAAGTATCTCTTGTGTGAAGAGGTACTGTAGAGATGGTGGTATAGTCCCACCTACGATTCTCGCCTACGGTGCACGCGGTAGGGATGGTGGTATAGTCTCGCCTGTGATTCCCGCCTACGATACTTGCGGTAGGGATTGTGGTAAGCAAGGATAATGGTAGAGTTCCGCCTGTGATTCCCACCTACAGTGCTCTGATAAGTACCTCTTGTGTGAAAAGGAACTGTCGGGATGGTGGTACAGCCCCGCCTGTGATTCCCGCCTACGGTGCACGTGGTAGGGATGGTCGTATAGTCCCGCTACAATGCATGCGGTAGGGATGATGGTATGGAGTGATGGTGGTAAAGTCCCGCCTGTGATTCCAGCCTACAGTGTCCGATAAATGATTATGTTGTCGATTTATGATTTAATGGTTACGAGCACATTTTTTTGGGAAAATGACGAATATTATTCATGGCGTGTTTTTGGTCAAATGGGATTTTTGACATGCGTTGGAAAATAATCATTTTCGGGGAAAATGAGGTTTTGGGTCACATTTGTGTTTCGTCATGTACTCATATTTTTTGGCTGCATTAATGCATTTTTATCTCTTGGATTGCCTGGTTGATTACTTGCTGAGATTCATAATCTCACGGTATTCGATACCCTACGGTATCGTTTTATGTTATTGTAGATTTTGATGTAGATGAAGACGAAGAGCCTGAGGATTCGGCTCCACCAGAGAAGTGATTTGGAATCACTTGCTCGTGTATTGAGATTTGTCCCCCACTTTTTGGCTATGTATTTGGTTTGTATTATATTTATATTAGATAATTGTATAACTTTTTAAATGCAATTTATTTTGGATATCTATATTTAAATATTTGGTACTTAGTTGGCTAACTCTTAATTAATCGCTGCGACTTTTGTTGTGCACTTCTTGCATGTTGCATACACTTGAGCACTTATCGTTGGGATGTGTGGCCCGTGTTGTCATCATCCCGACGTCACGATTTTTGCGTTTCCATACGTGAGAGTCAGGCGCGTCACATATATATAGTATTAAATTATTAATTTCACTATGAGTCTATGACTAATGACCATATCACTATGAGTCTATGAGACTATGACCATATATTATTATATAGTATTAATATAGTGTATAGTAATAATAATATCAGTAATAATTTATATCAATATATTATTATATAATATATAGTATTAGTATCACTATATCATTATAATATATATATATATACACACACTATAAGTTTATATGTAGTAGTAACTGTAACACTAAAATAGTATAATATATAGTATTAATATCACTATAAGTTATAACTATATATACCTAATAGGCTTATGGGCTAATACAATGATTTATTAATCATATCACAAATTTACATATACAAATTGTAAAAACTTAAAAGTTTAATATACTAAAAATTTGAAAATTATGATAGATTCATAAATTATAAATTTATAATACATTAAATTTGAGTCATTGACATACTCTAAGTTAGTAACAAATTAACAATTAACATTTAACATCATAACATACTTATCATTAATTATTTTTTAATGATTTAATTAAATAATCCACATTAAATAGTTTATTTAATTTTAATTTTACTAATTTAAATAATTTTTTAATTAATTTATATGCCAAAAAGATAAAAGAATCACAATAAAACACACATGTAAGCTGCCTTTCTAGAAACGGCACCGTTTGGTACAAAATTGGATGTAAACGGCGACGTTTTAGTCACTACAAGCAAAAAAAAATAACTGGGTTGCGTGAAATAGCGTCGTTTCACTCAACCCAGTTTTTTTTTTTCAATTTAACGTCCCTAAAACAACGTCGTTTGGGTCCAATTTCAAACTGAACAATGTCGTTTTAGGGAATAACTTGGCATCTTCCCCCCTCCCCTCAGATTCATTTTCACTTTTCACTTTTCCCCCATTCCCCTCCCGTGAAACCCTAAGCGCCGTGATTCCCCCTCTGTCCCCTCCGTTGCAGCAGGCTCGCAACTGATTGGTACTCTCTCTCTCTCTCTCTCTCTCTCCGCAATTGGTATGTGGAGATGAAACTTCAGTAGCGATTAGCTTGCCCATGATTTTAACTCCTCCGTAATAGCTCAGCCACATATTGTTCTAGGAAGACTACTTGCTTTGTCCTTGGGATGTTGAGTTGCATTGATCCCAAGCTGATGGCTCCTCAGGCACTTTTTGTCTCTCCTAAATTTTTTTATGCTTGATGCTTGGTTTGATTTTTTTTTTCAATATTTATTTTGATGGTGTCTCTTGAAATTGCAGAAATTTTGTTGGAAGAACATTGTCATATTTTTTTCTTCATCTTTAATTTCAAATCTCAACAAACTGTAAACAACCTTACATGAAAGGCTTTGTGGTCTCTTTTTAATATTTGTACATTATCATGTTTTATTATTATATTATCATAATAATATAATAATGAAAACAGCCTTACATAATAAATTTAAACCAATGTGCTTGTTGAATTTAATGATTTTTAACCAAAGTGCATGTATTTATATATATCCAGCTTCTACACTTGTACACGAATTACGGATCATGCATCACCATGTACAGTATCTTTTGTCCTTGTTTGTTGTCTAATTCATTATTAATGTTTGGGCGTTGTACAAGCAGTAAACACTTGTACATGAATTAATGTTTGTTTTCTAATTCTTTTGTTCTTTTGTCCTAACCAACAAGAAAGTTTTTATTATATTAAATTAAAACTTATCAATTCAGACAGTTATAGTAATTTATTGATGTTTTGGATCTACTTCTTTCTCTATGGCAATGCAATGCCTACATCTATGATATAATCACCTTATAAATCAATACTAATTGCATGATTGTGTTTCTAAAGATTCTTACATCTCATGTATATATGCATTTCCATCCATACAATTTTTCAAGCTAGTGACTATGTCATGTAATTCTTATAGTTGTTGATGTGCCATATAGTCAGCTTTAATATGATCACTCCATTTTTGTAGACAGAGTCTTCTACAAATGAAGAGTCAACAGAAGACATGCCTCCATGCCCACCCCCATCCAATGTAAGTGATAAATTAGTTGGTGGGTCACAAAGAGGTAGAGTTAGGTTTTTTGTTTGGGATCACTTTACAATAATACCAAAAGGTGATCTAAGTAAACCTAGGGTTGCATGTCATTATTGTGGTGCTTCGTATGCATGTGATACAAAGACCAATGGTACGAAAAACAAGAAGTATCATATTGAGAAACAATGTAAGAAATGTCTGTTTAAAAAGACGGATAAATCTCAGACGACTCTAGGTTGGAAGGTGGAGGGAGGAAGTGGTAGTGGGGGACTTGTGTCTATTGCATTTGGTGTTGAGGCTTGCCGACAAGCCTTAGCAGAGATTATTATTCTTGATGAGTTACCCTTTAGGCATGCTGAATGGGAGGGTTTCAGAAAGTTTATACTTGTGGTTTACCCTAAGTGGATAGGGATTCCATCCTATATGACGGTTGTCAAGTATTACTTTAGTATGCTTTTTAAGGAAAAACAAAAGTTGAGAAATGCTCTTCGAGTACAGCGAATTTCCCTCGCCACCGATACATGGACATTGTGCAAAACCTAAACTATATGTGTCTCACAGCACACTTTATTAATGATGACTGAAAGTTACACAAGAGTATTATTTCCTTTTGTTTGGTTGAAAATCACAAGGGTGATACACTTGATAAGGCATAGAGATGTGTTTGCATGATTGGGGGCGACCAAAAATACTTGCACTCACTTTTGATAATACAAGTTTTAATAATGGGACCATTTCTTATTTGAAAAAAAAAAA
>NW_023348112.1:0-297 GCF_001411555.2 Juglans regia
AATCGGTCGTGCTAGGGGCTTTCTCACGTTGGCTAGCCCTCGGGTGCTCTAGTCTACCCCATGGCGGTTGGGCCTATTTGTTTGGATGCCTCCTTTGCAACATGCTTGTGCACGGCGGATGGTGTTATGGCACCCAGTGCTACGCACATTTTTGCTCTCGGGGGTATCCGGATGATGCTGGCCTCGCTTCCATGGGGTTTGACGGGCATCTCCATTTTTCATTTTACATTTGGTTGGCCGCATGGTGGCCGGGCCTGTGTGTTTGTTTGCTTCCTCTTTGACGTAGATGTGCACGGC
>NW_023348113.1:0-203 GCF_001411555.2 Juglans regia
AACATAGGCCGTTACATATTTTATCAAATCATACTTGCATACTTGTCATTTCGTAGATTTCAAAAGAAATCACATACATACTTGTCATATCGTATCATAGATTTCAAACGAAATCGCATTCTTTCATAAATGTCGTGATACATGTTTCATCGCATAAAATCATGATTTTTCATAAATATTTTACGAAATAACTCTCTCATAAA
>NW_023348114.1:0-203 GCF_001411555.2 Juglans regia
ACTTAAAAGACTCAGAATTGCTTTGCGAGAGTGGAATAAGCATGTTTTTGGGAGGACGGAATTTCATATAGCAGAGCTTGAGGCTCGTATTAGGGGTTTGGAGGCTAGTCTGCAATCTGAATATATCAAAGATGTAGAGGATGATCTCGTGGGTTCTCAATTGGAGCTTTCAGTTTGGTTGGAGAGGGAAGAAAAGCGTTTGG
>NW_023348116.1:0-203 GCF_001411555.2 Juglans regia
GGTTAGGCCAAAGTGATGATGTTCTTGGCTAAATTTATGTTTTGGTTGATGTTTACCCATGTGATCTTGAGTTTGAAGCTTGGATCTGTTTTAGGACACCTTTTTGAAACATGTGATGTTTTGGTTTGAAGATCACTTCTTTATAAGTCATGGATCAAGAGGTTGATCAAAACAAGTTAGAAACAAAATTCTGTTTTGAACTT
>NW_023348117.1:0-203 GCF_001411555.2 Juglans regia
GCCCTGCCCATCGCGTAGCCATGGGTTTGGATCAGATCTCCGATTGGATTGGGATCGGAAGGACGCTAGTATGTCGCTCAAGGATTATTTGAATTTTAAGTATTTAGGTTGATGGGTGCGATCATACCAGCACTAATGCACCGGATCCCATCAGAACTCCGCAGTTAAGCGTGCTTGGGCGAGAGTAGTACTAGGATGGGTGA
>NW_023348118.1:0-203 GCF_001411555.2 Juglans regia
AACTCAGACTCTGTAACAATAATCAACAAAGGAAAAACATATTTAGGAGTTTAGTTCATTAAGCAGGGAAATAACATTCAGCCATATAACCATTGATAATAATCAAAGAGATCTCACCATGTAACATTTATAAGCGAGAAGCAAGTTCATGTTGCTTTGTGAGAGTAACCTCACATATGTTGATGTTTGTTGTAGATCGGAAG
>NW_023348119.1:0-203 GCF_001411555.2 Juglans regia
GAAAGATCTTGAGAGAATGGGAATTAAACATAATCTGCATTTGCGGGTGAAAGGCAACAGGGTGGTCATGCCGCATGCATGTTTTACGATGACGAGGGAGGAGAGGATTGATTTCTGTAAATGGTTGCAAGGTGTGAAGTTGCCAGATGGTTATGCTTCAAATATTGGTAGATGCATGAGTCCTGATGATTGGAAAATCAATG
>NW_023348122.1:0-203 GCF_001411555.2 Juglans regia
CGGTTTGATAACGGGTTGACACGACACGACCCGTTATGACACATTAGGAAATAAATTGACACGACACGATCCGACCCTTTTCAACCCGTTTACATTAATGGATTGAACTGATACGATATGACACGATCCGACACGACCCGTTTTATCCCATTATAAATTTTAAATATAAATAATATCTAAAAAAAAAAAAAAAAAAAAAAACA
>NW_023348123.1:0-231 GCF_001411555.2 Juglans regia
GGTGGCACCTAGTGCCGCGCATGGGCTTGTTGATGGGGGCAATCGGTCGTGCTAGGGGCTTTCTCACGTTGGCTAGCCCTCGGGTGCTCTAGTCTACCCCATGGCGGTTGGGCCTATTTGTTTGGAGGCCTCCTTTGCAACATGCTTGTGCACGGCGGATGGTGTTATGGCACCCAGTGCTACGCACATTGTTGCTCTCGGGGGTATCCGGATGATGCTGGCCTCGCTTCC
>NW_023348124.1:0-203 GCF_001411555.2 Juglans regia
TAATGTTTTCAAAATGCAGCGTTAGAACATGTTACCAAAAATATCAGAGCAATAGTTCAAAAATATTCATAATCAAAATCCCTTTGGCATAGCATAAACTGAAACATCACATCTTATCTTGTCATATCAGAACAAATACCATGTTTAACCCCCGTGGTAGGGTTGTGCAAACCCCGGTAGCTAACCGAGCAGAAACAGAATGT
>NW_023348126.1:0-203 GCF_001411555.2 Juglans regia
CTCTCTGACTTACTTCGCTCGAGCCAAGTGAACCTTCGCTCGAGCGAACCTACGACACACTGTTCCATCTGATTCAAGCCACCTCATAACAAATCTCCACCTTGGCTTGAACTCTGCCAAAAACACAAAAAACCTCTGATCACAAAACCAATCCCCACCACCAAATCCCTTACGGGAATAACAAAATGCAAACACCAATCAAG
>NW_023348127.1:0-203 GCF_001411555.2 Juglans regia
CTTAATCGACCAACACCCTTTGTGGGTTCTAGGTTAGCGCGCAGTTGGGCACCGTAACCCGGCTTCCGGTTCATCCCGCATCGCCAGTTCTGCTTACCAAAAATCGCCCACTTGGAGCTCTCGATTCCTTGGCACGACTCAACAAAGCAGCCGTGCCGTCCTACCTATTTAAAGTTTGAGAATAGGTCGAGGGCGTTGCGCCC
>NW_023348129.1:0-203 GCF_001411555.2 Juglans regia
GTTGAAAATGGGTATGAGAATGAAGAGTATGGTGATTCTCTTGTTACTAGGCATGCACTCAATACAAAAATTAAGATGGATGATATAGAGCAGAAGAGGGAGAATATTTTTCATACTAGATGCCACATCAACAACAAGGTATGTAGTATGATCATTGATTTGAGGAGTTGTATTAATTTAGCTAGCACTACTTTAGTTGAGAA
>NW_023348130.1:0-203 GCF_001411555.2 Juglans regia
ATCAAAGAAGATTAAAAATTGAAATTAAAAAACGATAAAAATATTCAATAATATTTTTCGTTACAAATATTAAAAATAAAATACAAAATTTGATAGAATGTAGTAAACAACAGTCAGATGATAACGTTATCCGCAAAATTCGAACTCCGTACTTCCTCAGTCAAGGTATCAACCTTGTCGTTGAGGATAGTTACACGATGGGT
>NW_023348131.1:0-203 GCF_001411555.2 Juglans regia
CTCACTATGGCCGAAACCTACATAGGCCATTTGTCTTATTTTGGTTGCAATTCTTTCAAGTTCCAAAACTCATGAATAAACCAAAATCTTGTAACAAATATCTTCCTATCCTAAGTTTAAAAACACCCTTAAAACTATCCATTAAGAAAAAGCTAATTATCAAAACCAAACTTTTTGTAAAAAGACCCAAACTTTTTAACAAA
>NW_023348132.1:0-203 GCF_001411555.2 Juglans regia
GATTCCTACATTCTCGCTTGCTTTCTAGCAACAAGCTTGTGCTTTAGGGACGGATTTGGTGGCACCTAGTGCCGCGCATGGGCTTGTTGATGGGGGCAGTCGGTCGTGCTAGGGGCTTTCTCACGTTGGCTAGCCCTCGGGTGCTCTAGTCTACCCCATGGCGGTTGGGCCTATTTGTTTGGATGCCTCCTTTGCAACATGCT
>NW_023348133.1:0-203 GCF_001411555.2 Juglans regia
ATCCTTGAGCGACATACTAGCGTCCTTCCGATCCCAATCCAAACGGAGAACTGATCCAAACCCATTGCTACGCGATGGGCAGGGCGAGATTTTCTCAAAAATCCCCCCCCGAGTGGTCCTTCTTGTCAATTTATCTCGCAAGGCGGAGAAAACAAAAACGAGGGGTGCAACACGAGGACTTCCCAGGAGGTCACCCATCCTAG
>NW_023348134.1:0-212 GCF_001411555.2 Juglans regia
ACACGTGGACAACTTCAGAGTCCAGCCAGCACCCAAAGATGAGCACCGACAAGGACAAGGGGCAACGAGAGGGACAAATTCCATCTTTGTAGGTATGCAACACAGGAGCCCTTCGGTAGCCCAACATGCTATTCACACGAGGAGCAAAAATGAGGAGGAGCACGCCTAACAGTTCGATGCACAAGCACGGA
Organism: Juglans regia; assembly: GCF_001411555.2. Classification (NCBI taxonomy): domain Eukaryota; kingdom Viridiplantae; phylum Streptophyta; class Magnoliopsida; order Fagales; family Juglandaceae; genus Juglans; species Juglans regia. The sequence goes on from NW_023348134.1 coordinate 192, forward strand.
GCCTGTCAAGACATACAACCT
>NW_023348135.1:0-203 GCF_001411555.2 Juglans regia
CCCCCCCCCGCCGGTGGCATGGGGGGCGTGGCACACGCCCTTTCCATGGGCGCCAGGGGCATGCCGATGTGAGGGGGGCGGCATGGTCAGCCCTCCTGGCTGACCATGTTGGGGCTTGCATGCCCCCCCTAAAGAGCATTTAGAGCCAAATCCCAACCGGCAGGAGGAAACATCAAATGTCCGAGGAAACATAAAGGCCTTTT
>NW_023348136.1:0-203 GCF_001411555.2 Juglans regia
CCGAAACACTCTGTTTTTGTTGTCAAAAAACAGAGCATTGTCTAAGCCGCGGTGATCCCCCTCCATTGTGCACTCCTCCGTGCTGTGCCTCCACAGAAACCGCCGGCAAGGACATTCCTTCACCCAGGTCCGCCGCACACTGCCTCCACCCACGGTGAGCTCGCACCACTTCCAGTGGTGGTCCTTGTTTCCTTCTCTCCCTC
>NW_023348137.1:0-203 GCF_001411555.2 Juglans regia
CTAGTCCCCGCCAGCAGAAGGACCACGGAGTCGGCACGAATCTCTCGTCCGATCCCATTGTCGCCCAGCGACAATCCAGGGGACGTTACTCAGTTTATCCCGCTCCCGAGTAACCAGAGGAGCTCCACCGAGATAATGCCCCATCTCGGCTTGGGGTCGTGATACGCACGCACCCAAATTCCATTCTCACATGAAAACCCAGT
>NW_023348138.1:0-203 GCF_001411555.2 Juglans regia
CGGAATTAACCAGACAAATCGCTCCACCAACTAAGAACGGCCATGCACCACCACCCATAGAATCAAGAAAGAGCTCTCAGTCTGTCAATCCTTACTATGTCTGGGCCTGGTAAGTTTCCCCGTGTTGAGTCAAATTAAGCCGCAGGCTCCACTCCTGGTGGTGCCCTTCCGTCAATTCCTTTAAGTTTCAGCCTTGCGACCAT
>NW_023348139.1:0-203 GCF_001411555.2 Juglans regia
TCTTATTTTTACCACTTTGCCCAAGCTTTTTACAAAACCGATTCAGCGCAAAGTGGCAAAAATAAGAGGTTGGAGTCTTTTCCACGCGGGCATCCTATGGTACTACCATGACCATAGGGTAAGAATTCCCCAACACTTGGCGATTCGAAGCAACTCTTATTTTTACGAAATTGCCCATGCCATGTAGGAAACCAATTGAGCGA
>NW_023348140.1:0-203 GCF_001411555.2 Juglans regia
GATGGCCTTGTTCCCATGGGGTTGAACCTTGATACGGTTTCCTTCTTGATGCGTTGATCTTCGGGGGGGTTCGATCCTCGTGCATGGCATCCTTGAGGTGTGAGTGTGGCATGGTGTTTGGTGCTTCTTAGCACTAGATTCCTACGCGTGCTCTCGGCCGACGATGGGTTGTTTGCTGGTTTGGCTTGGCTCCCAAGGGGGTG
>NW_023348141.1:0-203 GCF_001411555.2 Juglans regia
GGGACCATCCGCATGTCCTGGCTTCGTAGTGATGCCCAGTTCCGCGCCCAGCGCGTACATGGCCGAGCACCCACTACGCAACGAGCGATGCCCAGTTCCGCGCCTAGCGCGTACATGGCCAGACATCCTCTAGTCCCCGCCAGCAGAAGGACCACGGAGTCGGCACGAATCTCTCGTCCGATCCCATTGTCGCCCAGCGACAA
>NW_023348142.1:0-203 GCF_001411555.2 Juglans regia
GGCGCCGCACCCAGCTACCAGCGGTGGCTTCAACGTCGCCGTGCGCATCCGCCCATCCGGTCCGTTTCTCTGCATCTCACCGAAGATCCGAATCCCGAAAGGAAAGAAACGACGAAACCCATTTTATTTTGTTGTGATTTATATTTTTAATGGAGATTGGAGGAAGGATGGGGTTTATCGGAGATGGAGGATGGGATTTTTGT
>NW_023348143.1:0-203 GCF_001411555.2 Juglans regia
TAATGACATACTAAACAACTGAGATCACAATATTAATCCATATGGTTGTGATCGAAAGAGTGATGGAGATTGAACTCTACAAATACAAGTAGTAATCTGAGGTAACTACTGTATTAACACCTACATCGCATCGTCGCTTAGTCGACCATTTCCAGTTGGTCGATTCTCGATTCTCCTTCAGATCCTGTAACAAAATCTACCAT
>NW_023348144.1:0-203 GCF_001411555.2 Juglans regia
GTAATATTTTCTTGTGTTCCACTATTTATTAGTGAAGCTCTTTTCTGTGGATGTAGGCAGTTGCCGAACCACGTTAAAATTTTTGGTGTCACTGAGTGCATGAGTGTACTCTTTTATTACCGCTTTTATCCCTTCCGCTGTGTTGATTTCCCCAACAAGTGGTATCAGAGAGTTTGTTGGAAGAAGTTTTTTACAGAAAACTC
>NW_023348145.1:0-285 GCF_001411555.2 Juglans regia
GCGGGGCTGCCAAGGCATGCCATGGGGCTTGCCACGGGGCTGCCAAGGCATGCCATGGGGCTTGCCACGGGGCTGTCAAGGCAAGCCACGGGGCTGCCAAGGCAGGCCATGGGGCGTGCGCGCGGGGCTGCCAAGGCAGGCCATGGGGCTGGCCACGGGGCTGTCAAGGCAAGCCACGGGGCTGCCAAGGCAGGCCATGGGGCGTGCGAGCGGGGCTGCCAAGGCATGCCATGGGGCTTGCCACGGGGCTGTCAAGGCAAGCCATGGGGCTGTCAAGTCAGGCCA
>NW_023348146.1:0-203 GCF_001411555.2 Juglans regia
GGGTGGATTTTTGAGAAAATCTCGCCCTGCCCATCGCGTAGCAATGGGTTTGTATCAGTTCTCCGTTTGGATTGGGATCGGAAGGACGCTAGTATGTCGCTCAAGGATTATATGAATTTTAAGTAATTAGTTTGATGGGTGCGATCATACCAGCACTAATGCACCGGATCCCATCAGAACTCCGCAGTTAAGCGTGCTTGGGC
>NW_023348147.1:0-203 GCF_001411555.2 Juglans regia
TTTTTTTTTTTCCTCGGCAGGAGTAGCTGCTGGTAGACTTGTTGGGATTTTTCAACTCCAAATAATGATGTTTTCCATGAAGAATACAACCATTTGTCATTATTCGAATCTAATTCTCCCACTCATGTTTCATGGTCCATATTATAATATATATGCTCCAATAGACGTGCCTACTAGATGGAACTCGACTTTTCTTATGTTGG
>NW_023348148.1:0-203 GCF_001411555.2 Juglans regia
AAATATTCTGAACGGATAAAAAACTTGCTGTTTCATTATTTCAGTGACCAAGAATTTGAGAAATATTGGCTATTGGCTATTGGCTATTAACTATTGGCTACCGGGAATTAATGTTTTGATCAACTTGTTATTGATATTACTAAGAAATATTTTATATGATTACCAATGCACTACAAAAAAAATGGTAGTTTGCCGGTGTCCCA
>NW_023348149.1:0-203 GCF_001411555.2 Juglans regia
AGTGAAAATCTTTTACCGAAATTTAACCTCGAAGTGCCCCTAAAAATAATTTCACAATTTCCAACAGACGTTTCGTCCGGAATTATGAAAATAGGATATTGTGCTATAAAATCCTAAATAATCCACTGAGTGTAATGGCGTAGACCATAATGCATTCTGACACTTCTAACCACCTCAAATAAATAAAACTCATATTTCTAGCA
>NW_023348150.1:0-203 GCF_001411555.2 Juglans regia
GAGGTCGTGGCATTGGTTTGGAATCTCCAATGGGAACAGTTCCATTTCTCCGGCCTCTTTTGGGACAATTTCTGATGAAGTGGTCAGGTTGGCCACATCTGAAACAGAGTCCTTGGGTAAGTTTGCACTTGCCTCCATGATTCTTTTCGGACATCCCACATATTAGATACGTGGTCAGTATTTAGCTTCCAGTCTCGATGCCT
>NW_023348151.1:0-203 GCF_001411555.2 Juglans regia
TTTTTTTTTTTTTTTACTAATCCAATTAAAAAAAAAATGAACTTGGTGGGGTGTGCGCATTGGGCTACAACCATTATGCATAGGTCTTTGGGCTACTCGCGGATCATGGGCCATTTTTCTTTTTTAAAAATAAATAGTTGGGCTTTTCTTTTTAAACAAAACAATAATAGTTTTTGGCTTTAAAAAAAAAACTAGCCAGATCG
>NW_023348152.1:0-203 GCF_001411555.2 Juglans regia
CTTTGAGACAAGCATATGACTACTGGCAGGATCAACCAGGTAGCATTCATTCTCGATGCCGGCACCGCACGTAAACCTACCACTCCGGAAGGAGGATAGGATCTAGACGCGAGCACGACAATCGTTCGTGTCAAACGAGAACGCTCGGTTTGGGATAAAGAGGCCGGAGACCCCCCACACCAACACAATGTTCCGCATCCAAG
>NW_023348153.1:0-203 GCF_001411555.2 Juglans regia
GGGGTTGATTGGATTGGGTGATGGAGTTGTTAGTATGATTGGTTTAGACTATGAGATTTGTTGGCTGTTCGGGTTTAAATATTGGTGTTTTATGTATGACGTGGATTGTGGTGGATATTGGTGATTTTATGAAGTAATGATATACTTTGGGATTATGAGGATTTTTAAGTTTTGAGAAATTAAGATAGATTATTTTAGAAGCT
>NW_023348154.1:0-235 GCF_001411555.2 Juglans regia
GGGGCTGTCAAGGCAAGCCATGGGGCTGTCAAGTCAGGCCATGGGGCTTGCCATGGGGCTGTCAAGGCAAGCCATGGGGCGTGCGAGCGGGGCTATCAAGGCAGGCCATGGGGCTTGCCACGGGGCTGCCAAGGCATGCCATGGGGCTTGCCACGGGGCTGTCAAGGCAAGCCACGGGGCTGCCAAGGCAGGCCATGGGGCGTGCGAGCGGGGCTGCCAAGGCATGCCATGGGGC
>NW_023348155.1:0-203 GCF_001411555.2 Juglans regia
GGAGTCTGACATGTGTGCGAGTCAACGGGCTAGTAAACCCGTAAGGCGTAAGGAAGCTGATTGGTGGGATCCCCTTGTGGGTTGCACCGCCGACCGACCTTGATTTTCTGAGAAGGGTTCGAGTGAGAGCATACCTGTCGGGACCCGAAAGATGGTGAACTATGCCTGAGCGGGGCGAAGCCAGAGGAAACTCTGGTGGAGGC
>NW_023348156.1:0-203 GCF_001411555.2 Juglans regia
TTTTGCAAGTGACTCTAGTTGACATCTTACTGCAGACATGTTAATTCTAGGACATGAATGAAAAGGTATGTGAATAAAGTTGTTGCATGGCACTTGGGGTCATTAATGATCACTGCTAACAAGCACAAACAATGTATAAATAGCATTGATACTGATCACTATTCAATGATTCCCAGTGGGGAGGGGGGGGGGGGGGGGGAGGG
>NW_023348157.1:0-203 GCF_001411555.2 Juglans regia
GCTCTCGGGGGTATCCGGATGATGCTGGCCTCGCTTCCATGGGGTTTGACGGGCGACGACCGTTTTTTGGGCTCGATTTCGTGGGGGTGATTCCTACATTCTCGCTTGCTTTCTAGCAACAAGCTTGTGCTTTAGGGACGGATTTGGTGGCACCTAGTGCCGCGCATGGGCTTGTTGATGGGGGCAATCGGTCGTGCTAGGGG
>NW_023348158.1:0-203 GCF_001411555.2 Juglans regia
CCAACCGTTTTTTGGGAGGGGGCATTACACCCCCACCCAGAAGGTTATTACATGTTCACAGGTCGTTCTGCTGGGCAGGTATCGACAATGATCCTTCCGTAGGTTCACCTACGGAAACCTTGTTACGACTTCTCCTTCCTCTAAATGATAAGGTTCAGTGGACTTCTCGCGACGTTGCCGGCAGCGAACCGCCCACATCGCCT
>NW_023348159.1:0-203 GCF_001411555.2 Juglans regia
ATCATGATTGATAATAACTAATCACTATAAGTCTATAGTATTAATGTATTATTATATAATATATAGTATTAGTATAGTAATAGACTCTAATATGGTATTAGAAAAAAAATATACTAATAGTCTAGTACTAAATTACTAATGTATTATTATATAATATATAGTATTAGTATAGTAATAGACTCTAATATGGTATTAGAAAAAAA
>NW_023348160.1:0-203 GCF_001411555.2 Juglans regia
CAATAGGACCGAAATCCTATGATGTTATCCCATGCTAATGTATACAGAGCGTAGGCTTGCTTTGAGCCCTCTAATTTCTTCAAAGTAACAGCACCGGAGGCACGCCCCGGCCAGTTAAGGCCAGGAGCGCATCGCCGGTAGAAGGGACGAGCAGACCGGTGCACACCAGGGGCGGACCGCTCTGCCCAACCCAAGATCCAACT
>NW_023348161.1:0-203 GCF_001411555.2 Juglans regia
TTTTTATCCACCTCCAAACACACAACCAACACTCACCGTAGAACAAGCACGAGACCACCGCACAACTACACACACGCAGCTCTTCCTCTCCACCCCCTAAAGCATCCCAAACACAGTAGCCACCATCATCATCTTCCGTGGAAAGCTGAAGCTGCTCTGTTTTAGGCCCTCGAAACAGAGCACCCCCCCCCCCCCCCCCCCCC
>NW_023348162.1:0-203 GCF_001411555.2 Juglans regia
TTCGGAAATTGCTTTATTGCACTGTAAGTATTTCTCCAAAGAATTCTTGTGAATTTAATGTATTTTTGCACTAACGCTTTTCACTGTATTTGTTTGACTTGCCGGACTGAGTCCGAGGAGTACGGGGGTCGGATGGATTTATGATTGGAGTTGTTTGGGTTGGTTTGATTGGATTGGTTATTGGTTATTGAGGAATGTGGATT
>NW_023348163.1:0-203 GCF_001411555.2 Juglans regia
AAAAGAAAAAAAAAGAAAAGAAAGGAAAGGAAAAGAAAAAAAAAATTCGAAAAAAAAAAAAAAACGAAAAGAAGAAGATGAAGAAAAGAGAAGGTAGCGTATTCAAAGTTGCTACATAGTTACAACAAAGAGAAAGAAAGAAATTTGTTGATTAAACCTTATAATCAAAGGGGCTGCTGCATACATCACTCAAGTTGGTATCT
>NW_023348164.1:0-203 GCF_001411555.2 Juglans regia
CCTTTATGATCCACAATTTCTTTAAAACCAATAATTTTTTTATGCAAAATCCACTCACTGTCAATGTAGTGTGCTGTGATATACATGTAGCAGACGTTCTGTATGGAAGTCCATGTGTCAGTCGTAAAAGACACTCTCTGGCCAGTGGTAATAAACATCTTCCTCATCTCCTCCTTGTCCTTCACATGCCTCTTCATACAATC
>NW_023348165.1:0-255 GCF_001411555.2 Juglans regia
AGCACTCGGGAGTGGATTTTTGGGAAAATCTCGCCCTGCCCATCGCGTAGCCATGGGTTTGGATCAGATCTCCGTTTGGATTGGGATCGGAAGGACGCTAGTATGTCGCTCAAGGATTATATGCATTTTAAGTAATTAGTTTGATGGGTGCGATCATACCAGCACTAATGCACCGGATCCCATCAGAACTCCGCAGTTAAGCGTGCTTGGGCGAGAGTAGTACTAGGATGGGTGACCTCCTGGGAAGTCCTCGTG
>NW_023348168.1:0-203 GCF_001411555.2 Juglans regia
CTTTTACAGTTCCTCGTGTTTCGCGCTTTATTCTAGTAGAACGCGACGATCGATGTAAGTTAGCTTTTAACTTACTATCAGTTTAATGTGTATGAGTGATAAGTAAGGGAACTAAATTGTATGTATGCATGTTATCATATGTGTCATGCCAAGTCATTACATATTTATCTGTTACACATAATTTATTCTGTCATGAATTATTC
>NW_023348169.1:0-203 GCF_001411555.2 Juglans regia
AACAACTAAGATCACAATAATAGTCCATAAGGTTGTGATCAAAAGAGTGCTGGAGATTGAACTCCACCAATACAAGTAGTAATCTGAGGTAACTATTGTAATACCATCTACGTCGCACTGTCGCTTAGTCGGCCGTTTCCAGTTGGTCGATTCCCGGTTCTCCTTCAGATCCTATAACAAAATCTACCATTCGGGGGGAATGG
>NW_023348170.1:0-203 GCF_001411555.2 Juglans regia
TCACGTTCCCTATTGGTGGGTGAACAATCCAACACTTGGTGAATTCTGCTTCACAATGATAGGAAGAGCCGACATCGAAGGATCAAAAAGCAACGTCGCTATGATCGCTTGGCTGCCACAAGCCAGTTATCCCTGTGGTAACTTTTCTGACACCTCTGGCTTCAAATTCCGAAGGTCCAAAGGATCGATAGGCCACGCTTTCA
>NW_023348171.1:0-203 GCF_001411555.2 Juglans regia
ATTTTATTTTACTTGCTGTTTTAAAATCGTTTCCGTTGGATCTTTTTTTGTGACCCAAGATTTGAGGATTTGGACCTTATTTCTTTCCCTACATTTTTCTCTTTTCTCTTTTCTTTTTCTTTTTTTTTTTCTTCTTCTTTCTTTTTCTTTTTCTCCCCCCTGCTGCCGCGCGGACGTTTCTCTCTCTCTCTCTCTCTCTCACC
>NW_023348172.1:0-203 GCF_001411555.2 Juglans regia
AGAGAAATTTTCGAGATTTCAATAATGGCTGAGTCGACTCAGCCATTCTGCATCGAAACGTTCGAACGTTTCACCAAGACATTCGAACGTACGACATTTAAATTACCGAGCCGTTACGGCTTCCACGTTCGAACGTTAATCGTCTTACATTCGGACGTGAATATTATTAAACGACATACGTTCGAACGTTAATATTTACTTTC
>NW_023348173.1:0-203 GCF_001411555.2 Juglans regia
CTCGCACGCCCCATGGCCTGCCTTGGCAGCCCCGTGGCTTGCCTTGACAGCCCCGTGGCAAGCCCCATGGCATGCGTTGGCAGCCCCGTGGCAAGCCCCATGGCATGCCTTGGCAGCCCCGCTCGCACGCCCCATGGCCTGCCTTGGCAGCCCCGTGGCTTGCCTTGACAGCCCCGTGGCAAGCCCCATGGCATGCCTTGGCA
>NW_023348174.1:0-203 GCF_001411555.2 Juglans regia
TAGCGTCCTTCCGATCCCAATCCAAACGGAGATCTGATCCAAACCCATGGCTACGCGATGGGCAGGGCGAGATTTTCCCAAAAATCCACTCCCGAGTGCTCCTTCTTGTCAATTTATCTCGCAAGGCGGAGAAAACAAAAACGAGGGGGGCAACACGAGGACTTCCCAGGAGGTCACCCATCCTAGTACTACTCTCGCCCAAG
>NW_023348175.1:0-203 GCF_001411555.2 Juglans regia
TGATTTCTTTTACGTTAAATAAGATATTTAGTAAATAAATATTATCAATCACATACATATTAATCAACCAAATAAAGCAAATATTATCAATCAAAATGTCATATATATTGTTCATAATTACAACAAAAGAAAATATAAATAAAAGATAAAAACTATGATGCGAGGTCTCTACACACATCCTCGACTGTAGCTAATTGTGTCTC
>NW_023348176.1:0-225 GCF_001411555.2 Juglans regia
GGCAGGCCATGGGGCTTGCCCCGGGGCTGCCTGGGCATGCCATGGGGGGGGCCATGGGGCGTGCCATGGGGCTGGCAAGCCAGGCCATGGGGCGTGCCATGGGGCTGCCAAGGCAACCAATGGGGCGTGCAAGCGGGGCAAGCCATGGGGCTGTCAAGGCAGGCCATGGGGCTTGCCACGGGGCTGCCAAGGCATGCCATGGGGCTTGCCACGGGGCTCGCTGTG
>NW_023348177.1:0-203 GCF_001411555.2 Juglans regia
CGCTGCGGGCCTCCACCAGAGTTTCCTCTGGCTTCGCCCCGCTCAGGCATAGTTCACCATCTTTCGGGTCCCGACAGGTATGCTCTCACTCGAACCCTTCTCAAAAGATCAAGGTCGGTCGGCGGTGCAACCCACAAGGGGATCCCACCAATCAGCTTCCTTACGCCTTACGGGTTTACTAGCCCGTTGACTCGCACACATGT
>NW_023348178.1:0-203 GCF_001411555.2 Juglans regia
CGCTCCTCGTGTGTGGTTGGTCAATCTTCTCGTTCCCTTCCCGATCGAACAATGAACCCCGGCGCGGTCTGCGCCAAGGAACTTAAACAAGGAGTAACCACGGGCGCCCCGGAAACGGTGTGCGCGTTGTTGGTGACATCTTTACAATGATACATAACGACTCTCGGCAACGGATATCTCGGCTCTCGCATCGATGAAGAACG
>NW_023348179.1:0-203 GCF_001411555.2 Juglans regia
CAGCCCCGTGGCAAGCCCCATGGCATGCCTTGGCAGCCCCGCTCGCACGCCCCATGGCCTGCCTTGGCAGCCCCGTGGCTTGCCTTGACAGCCCCGTGACAAGCCCCATGGCATGCCTTGGCAGCCCCGTGGCAAGCCCCATGGCATGCCTTGGCAGCCCCGCTCGCACGCCCCATGGCCTGCCTTGGCAGCCCCGTGGCTTG
>NW_023348180.1:0-203 GCF_001411555.2 Juglans regia
TAACGTGGAAATTAGTAGAGTGACGAGATTTGTGTAATATGGAGAATATAATTTCGAATGGGATAGGACCAACTACCTTATCAAAAAAGTAATGAGAATTGGAGGCAAGACATGCATGTGAATTTTCAATATACGTGTTATTAATATCTGGATGTTTTTAGAAATGGACAAAAATTGGATGCGTCTGGACGATAGACTTGGAA
>NW_023348181.1:0-203 GCF_001411555.2 Juglans regia
AAATCTCACTGTGGTAGTCCCAACTACCCTTCCCCCCCCCCCCCCGAATGGTAGATTTTGTTACAGGATCTGAAGGAGAATCGGGAATCGACCAACTGGAAATGGTCGACTAAGCGACGATGCGATGTAGGTGTTAAGACAGTAGTTACCTCAGATTACTACTTGTATTTGTAGAGTTCAATCTCCATCACTCTTTTGATCAC
>NW_023348182.1:0-203 GCF_001411555.2 Juglans regia
ATTGATAATTAGCTTTTTCTTAATGGATAGTTTTAAGGGTGTTTTTAAATTTAGGATAGGAAGATCTTTGTTACAAGATTTTGGTTTATTCATGAGTTTTGGAACTTGAAAGAATTGCAACCAAAATAAGACAAATGGCCTATGTAGGTTTCGGCCATAGTGAGTTTTTCATAGTTGTAATTGGTTTTAAATTTTTCTGAGTT
>NW_023348184.1:0-203 GCF_001411555.2 Juglans regia
TAGCCTAGTTTATTTTTAAACTAATTTTTTGCTTCTAATTTAATTTTTTCAGCTTCATTGATTGTGATATGGATCCTAGACATAGTGGAGATGATCGTCCACAAGGGGATGTAGCGGATGCCAATGCTACAACTCCTACACCGGTGGGGACTTCCACCCCTAGAGCCACATCTAGGGCAGCTACATCTAGAGCAGCTACATCT
>NW_023348185.1:0-203 GCF_001411555.2 Juglans regia
CAAATAAATAAAACTCATATTTCTAGCAGCATAGTGAGTGATAACACTGACTATGTTAACAGACTAAAACCTATGCAATAGGTCGATTCGTAAAAACTTATGGGATTTTCACGAGATTCCTAAAGTCAATAGAAATTCCGCCAATGAATTTCTAGCGGGCTGTTACATCCTCCCCTCCTAAAAAAAGATTTCGTCCTCGAAAT
>NW_023348186.1:0-292 GCF_001411555.2 Juglans regia
GCCGGCCGACCATGTCCCGACGACCGTTTTTTGGGCTCGTTTTCGTGGGGGTGATTCCTACATTCTCGATTGCTTTCTAGCAACAAGCTTGTGCTTTAGGGACGGATTTGGTGGCACCTAGTGCCACGCATGGGCTTGTTGGTGGGGGCAATCGGTCGTGCTAGGGGCTTTCTCACGTTGGCTAGCCCTCGTGTGCTCTAGTCTACCCCATGGCGGTTGGGCCTATTTGTTTGGATGCCTCCTTTGCAACATGCTTGTGCACGGCGGATGGTGTTATGGCACCCAGTGCTAC
>NW_023348187.1:0-203 GCF_001411555.2 Juglans regia
GGCCGGTACCGGCCAAAATTGAGGTCAGTACCAGCCGGTATTTGGGCCAGTACGAAATGTATGGGGTACCTATATCGGCCTAGCGGCCGGTACAGAAAATTTCGACCGTACTGGCTAGTACGGTACGAAATTTAAAACAGTAACTGTAGTGGCGTGGGGGGGCACCGTCCCCCCTTGGAAGACAAGGAGCAAGCGAGGGTGAA
>NW_023348188.1:0-203 GCF_001411555.2 Juglans regia
TCCACCACCACCTCCTCCATCTCCTCCCCCACCCCGCAACAAATCTCCACCACCACCTCCTCCATCTCCTCCTCCACCCCGTAACAAATCTCCACCACTACCACCTCATCTATCTCCTCCCCCACCCCGTAACAAATCTCCACCACCACCTCCTACATCTCCTCCCCCACCCCGCAACAAATCTCCACCACCACCTCCTCCTC
>NW_023348189.1:0-203 GCF_001411555.2 Juglans regia
AAGTTCTTAAAAATTCAACAAAATAACTCACACTGGTCCAATCATGTGCGTCTGGCGCACCGAGCACCTGTCCTGCTGGCTCCAACAAAGCATACCTCAGGCCCCCATCCTCGACCTCCATCCACTCGAATGCTTTTTGGTACTTCTGTGCCACATCCAACATCATGTATGTAGAATTCCATCGAGTCGGAACGTCCAAGCAC
>NW_023348190.1:0-203 GCF_001411555.2 Juglans regia
AATGGATCGGAGATTAGATTTTGGGTTAAGCATGGATATATATGCCTTAGATCTTACGTACATGACTTTCTATATATTGCAGATAAACCTTATTCCTCGCCACTCTACTCGTTTTATGCACATGAATTGAGCAGTTGTGGCAGCATGATTCTCTCGCTTGCGGGAACTTGGGCCTTGACTAGTCGTCACCCTGCACGGCCGTT
>NW_023348191.1:0-203 GCF_001411555.2 Juglans regia
CTTATATACATGTTAGGATGTTATTTCGAAGATATTTAGTATTATTTTTAAAGATACGATTTTCTATGCAAGAGGATTTTGGTTAGGCCTAAACTTTGATGTTTTTGAGTTAGATCCATGTTTTATTAAATTTTAGCCATGTGATTTTAAGTTTGATGGTTGGATCTTCTTTAGGAAACATTTTTAAACCATGTGATGTGTTA
>NW_023348192.1:0-203 GCF_001411555.2 Juglans regia
GCAGAGTGGCCTTGCTGCCACGATCCACTGAGATTCAGCCCTGTGTCGCTTCGATTCGTCCCTCCCCCTCAAACCACATCACCTTCCAAGATTTCCTGGCCGAGGTTACCAACAAGGACTTGTCCAAAATCGGTGCACGACGTGCTCCCGCAAAGGGTGTTGGTCGAGTAAGACAGCAGGACGGTGCCCACGGGCCATGCCTT
>NW_023348193.1:0-203 GCF_001411555.2 Juglans regia
AGGCTAACCGCGAGCAGAAGCACACGGGAGGCCAATGTCTTCCCCGCACCCCACACATCATAAGAAGTGTTTGGGGTGGGGGCAACGATGCGTGACACCCAGGCAGACGTGCCCTCGGCCGAATGGCTTCGGGCGCAACTTGCGTTCAAAGACTCGATGATTCGCGGGATTCTGCAATTCACACCAAGTATCGCATTTCGCTA
>NW_023348194.1:0-203 GCF_001411555.2 Juglans regia
TGGGGCCTAATTAGCTGGTCACCGGAGCGCGCCAGGCACTAACGCCGATGGTGCCACACATTATGTTATGTGTGTCCACAGCAAGTGTGGCACAAACAGATAAGCCATGGGGCCACAACAACTGTGGAGCATGAAGTATGGGGCCACAACAACTGTGGAGCATACACTACGTGAGACACAGCAATTGTGACACGTAGAATACG
>NW_023348196.1:0-203 GCF_001411555.2 Juglans regia
ATAAAATCATTATAATATTTATCTCTATTATATATAAATAAAAAATAAAATCACTATAATATATAAATAAAAAATATTTATCACTATTATATATAAATAAAAAAATAAAATCGCTATAATATATAAATAAAAAATAAAATCACTATAATATATAAATAAAAAATAAAATCAATATAATATTTATTACTATTATATATAAATTA
>NW_023348197.1:0-205 GCF_001411555.2 Juglans regia
GAGGAGGAGCACGCCTAACAGTTCGATGCACAAGCACGGAGCCTGTCAAGACATACAACCTTGTCCCCCCTCACACGCCGTTACGTCCGCCAGACCACAACATCAAACAAATTGAACCACACCCCAACCAAGCACAAGGCTAGCTGAGCGTGTGGAAGCATTGTGTGGTGTCGAGCCTGCCCCGCTAGGCATGGGAAATAAGAGA
>NW_023348198.1:0-203 GCF_001411555.2 Juglans regia
CGGCTCAGCCCCTGCTCCACCAGGTACCACCACCGAGTTTCCCTCACGCTGTGGACCACTTCCATGGACCTCCCCCCCCGTAGCTCCTCCTTACCCCCCCCACGTAGCGCCTCTACACGCACTGGTTTCTCCCCGTAGCGCCGCCGTTAGCCAAGCCCAAGCCATCGCACCACCATGACGGCCTAGATCTGCCGCCTACAGCC
>NW_023348199.1:0-203 GCF_001411555.2 Juglans regia
GTTCGAACATTATTACTAACCGTTCGAACAAAAAAAATAAATATAAGGCATCGTGTTCAGACCCAGTGCCGTTAGAATGACCCAACCCCCACAATCGTCCCCTCCGCCACTCCAATGCCACTTGCTGCCCAATGCCGCCGTCGAAGCCACCATCCACCACCAATCTCCATGCAACACTCTTCTCCTTCTTTCTAACGTAAGCA
>NW_023348200.1:0-203 GCF_001411555.2 Juglans regia
GAATCAAGAAAGAGCTCTCAGTCTGTCAATCCTTACTATGTCTGGACCTGGTAAGTTTCCCCGTGTTGAGTCAAATTAAGCCGCAGGCTCCACTCCTGGTGGTGACCTTCCGTCAATTCCTTTAAGTTTCAGCCTTGCGACCATACTCCCCCCGGAACCCAAAGACTTTGATTTCTCATAAGGTGCCGGCGGAGTCCTTAAAG
>NW_023348201.1:0-203 GCF_001411555.2 Juglans regia
GAATCACCCCCACGAAAGCGAGCCCAAAAAACGGTCGTCGCCCGTCAAACCCCATGGAAGCGAGGCCAGCATCATCCGGATACCCCCGAGAGCAACAATGTGCATAGCACTGGGTGCCATAACACCATCCGCCGTGCACAAGCATGTTGCAAAGGAGGCATCCAAACAAATAGGCCCAACCGCCATGGGGTAGACTAGAGCAC
>NW_023348202.1:0-203 GCF_001411555.2 Juglans regia
CTTGACAGCCCCGTGGCAAGCCCCATGGCATGCCTTGGCAGCCCCGTGGCAAGCCCCATGGCCTGCCTTGACAGCCCCGCTCGCACGCCCCATGGCTTACCTTGACAGCCCCATGGCAAGCCCCATGGCCTGACTTGACAGCCCCATGGCTTGCCTTGACAGCCCCATGGCATGCACAGCGAGCCCCGTGGCAAGCCCCATGG
>NW_023348203.1:0-203 GCF_001411555.2 Juglans regia
GTCTTTTCCACGCGGGCGTCCTGTGGTACTACCATGACCATAGGGTAAGTATTCCCCAACCAGGGGCGAATCGGAGCAACTCTTATTTTTACCACTTTGCCCAAGCTTTGTACAAAACCAATTGAGCGCAATGTGTCAAAAATAAGAGGTTGGAGTCTTTTGCTCGCGGGCATCCTGTGGTACTACCATGACCATAGGGTAAG
>NW_023348204.1:0-203 GCF_001411555.2 Juglans regia
GTTTTTTTTTTTTTTTTTTTTAAACACAGCAGGAACAGGAAATAGAATGAAAATAAAAGATAGACAAACTTATCTTAGAACCTGGCTCTGATACCAAAATGATATGAACTTCACCAACAATTGTGATGAAACCCGATAACAATGATGGCTTGGAACCCCAAGATCGTATAGACAAGATTTGTTGAGCCTTGACCAGTCACCCA
>NW_023348205.1:0-203 GCF_001411555.2 Juglans regia
CCATCCTCCCTCCCATCCAACCCGCCGTTAGCCCCCACGAGACCCACGAAGCAGCGGCACTCTTTCCGCTGTTGCGCCGCCGTCGCACCGCCATTGGCTACCATCTTCCTACCACTTCATCCCCGACCTCTTGGCAACCCTTTGGACCCAACCCCGGCTCCGATCCGTCACCGGTGAAGCCCCACCAAGTCCATTTCCGATTT
>NW_023348207.1:0-203 GCF_001411555.2 Juglans regia
CTGAAGCTTCCCCATTAACTGCAATGCGATGTAAGGCCGGAAAAACCCTTTCCAAAGCATAATCCCCACACCACACGTCTCGCCAAAATCTAATACAACCGCCCTCACCAGCCACAAAGCGTATTTGATTTACAAACCCTGGCCATCCCTTCCTTATGTACTTCCATAAACCCACACCATACCTCCCTCCCACTTCCTTAGAG
>NW_023348208.1:0-202 GCF_001411555.2 Juglans regia
GGGACGGATTTGGTGGCACCTAGTGCCACGCATGGGCTTGTTGATGGGGGCAATCGGTCGTGCTAGGGGCTTTCTCACGTTGGCTAGCCCTCGTGTGCTCTAGTCTACCCCATGGCGGGTGGGCCTATTTGTTTTGATGCCTCCTTTGCAACATGCTTGTGCACGGCGGGTGGGGTTATGGCACCCAGTGCTACGCACATTG
>NW_023348209.1:0-203 GCF_001411555.2 Juglans regia
CGTTTACCCGCGCTTGGTTGAATTTCTTCACTTTGACATTCAGAGCACTGGGCAGAAATCACATTGCGTGAGCATCCGCAGGGACCATCGCAATGCTTAGTTTTAATTAAACAGTCGGATTCCCCTTGTCCGTACCAGTTCTGAGTCGACTGTTCGACGCCCGGGGAAGACCGCCGAAGCGATCGTTCCCAGTCCGTCCCCCG
>NW_023348210.1:0-203 GCF_001411555.2 Juglans regia
GTTTGAATTGAAACCCCCTCAAGTTGAGGGGTTTCGGATTGAACCCCTAAAATTGAGGGGGTTTCAATCCGAAACCCCAAATCAGTTTGGGGTTTCAAACCCCCTCAATTTTAGGGGTTTCAATTGAAACCCCTAACTCAATTTAGGGGTTTCAATTGAAACCCCTAAAATTGAGGGGGTTTGAAACCCCTAACTCAATTTAG
>NW_023348211.1:0-203 GCF_001411555.2 Juglans regia
ATGTGAATTGTGTTTGATTTCTCATTTCTGTAATTATTTCGGTTTGGAATCTTTGGATTGAAATTAATTGTGTAATTAATTTGGAATGAAACCCCTAATTTAATTTAGGGCTCAAATCCGAAACCCTAAATTAATTTAGGGCTCAAATCTTAGAACAAAAATTATATTAAAAAATTATATTCAATCAATTTTTTAATTTTATA
>NW_023348213.1:0-203 GCF_001411555.2 Juglans regia
ATATATATAGTTATAGTTATAACTTATAGTCATTTACTATAACTATATTAGTATAAGTTATAGTGATTTAGTATAATTATGATACTACAAGTTATAACTATAGTCTATATTAGTATTAGAATTAGTTGTAGTGAATCTAGTGATTAGAATAATTATATATAGTACTTGCTATAATGATTTTAATTTAATATAACTATATAATA
>NW_023348214.1:0-203 GCF_001411555.2 Juglans regia
AGTGCCTGGCGCGCTCCGGTGACCAGCTAATTAGGCCCCATTCGCAACCTGTTGACTGTACTTCGTCAACCCAGGGAATTTCACACCTATTTAGACACACCAGCGTGAACAAAGGAGTTCCACTAGGATATTACCCCATCCTAGCGCTTAGGGTCGTGATTGACATGAATGACTTAACTGGCAGACATGACATTTCGTAACGT
>NW_023348215.1:0-203 GCF_001411555.2 Juglans regia
GAATGATCATATTGTTTCAATTGTGGCGGTATCAAGGGGATCCTGTTTCTGGAAAGGAGTTTTGCAGGTTTTACCTTTGATGTTACGGCATTCGATATGGCTGGGCCGGGAGGGGTCCTTGAATTTTTAGTATGATAATTGGCTTGGGGATGGGGCTATTACAGATCGGTTACCAAAAGTAGGCGATTCCAAGTTGCAGGTTC
>NW_023348216.1:0-203 GCF_001411555.2 Juglans regia
GAGTTGGTTAAAGATATGGCTAATAATGGTTAAAACAAATTCAAGATTTTATTGATTCATTTTTTTTTTTTTACCTGTTTTGAAATATTTTTGCTGGTATTTATTTTTCGTTTATACATATTTTGTTTTCTTTCCCTAGAACGTTTAACTGAGTTTAAGATCTCAGAATGGTTGCTCGTCGTCGAGTTCGACACTTTGGAGAT
>NW_023348217.1:0-203 GCF_001411555.2 Juglans regia
CTCGACACCCAGCTCGAGCGAGATCAAGTCAGAGAGTTTCGAGAGCTTCGCTCAACCCTCGCTCGACATGCAGCTCGAGCGAGATCAAGTCAGAGAGTGTTCGCTCGACCCTCGCTCGACACCCAGCTCGAGCGAGATCAAGTCAGAGAGTGTTCGCTCGACCCTCGCTCGACACCCAGCTCGAGCGAGATCAAGTCAGAGAG
>NW_023348218.1:0-2665 GCF_001411555.2 Juglans regia
AATCATAAAAATAAACCCACTAAAATCTGAAAATTTAAAACAAGAGAATCAATTTTTAAATTAATAACAAATAATCCTTCAATTAAAAATACACTAAAATACGGAGTGTTACAGCCCCTTCTTCACAACACTCACATTTGGAAACCACAGGAATACCAAGGCACCTTATACGATCATCTACACTCAAACTTTGTGAAAAGGCCTTCCACATTGCCACAGAGAATTTCTTAGGCAAAGCCGAATGCCAAATCCACTCTGACCATTGTCATTTTGGAGCAGCTACACAGACTAAATCCCAAGCATTCAATGCAAAAAATCTACCATCCGAGTTACCCAACCATATTAAAATATCAGAACCATTTTTTATACCCCCTATGTCAAACACAATCTTGTCTAATAAATCGCGCCCCACAAGGTGCACCAACAATTCCACATCCCAGCTGTCTTTGAGCATACATTCTTTAATCTTCACATTTGGAAAATCTACAATGCTGAGATCATCACATATCAGGTATGGCTCAATCCATTTATCTCTCCAAAAAGAAAGGTTACCTTCTTTAACCAATCAAGTTGAGTGCTGAAGTACAATAGGGATCGATTCCATGATAGTCTTCCAAAACCGGGTCCCTTTTAACGGATTGACTAAAGAAATGTGTTGGTCCTTCTTGGGATGAATGTGTGGTCACAACATGTTTTTCTAGAAGGAAATTCTGCAACAGATTGGCTTGCGAGACTGGGTAGTAGTGGAAGCTCTGAAGAGTTTACTCAAGGAAATATTCCTCATATGCTTAAAGGAATTTTGCGATTGGATCGGTGTGGTTTGCCTATTTTGAGAGTTGTTTAGTGTTTTTTATATATATCTGGCAGTTGTTGAGGTTTGTTTTTGTATTTTTGGGTTAGGTTGGTCCTTTCTTTGCATGCTGGGTTTTGGTTTTATGTAAACCCCAAATGTTGATGATGTAATCACGGTATTCCTCTATCATAAATGAGGGTCTATTAATAAAATTGGAGAAGGGCCACTATTAGACATGTGGCCCTAACTGTTTGAGTAAAAAGAAAAAAAAAAGAAATTAAGAAACTGTTGCAAATACTCATTATTTGCGCCAACACTTTCATTGCACTTAGACACTTATTTGAAAAAAATCAGATTTTCAATGAGAAAACTTATTATTTGCAAGGAAATTAAAAAAAAAAATCGTTGCAAATAATGGGTATTTGTAACGACACTTTCATTACAATTATACACTTATTTGCAAGGATTTAACATTTCCTTAAAAACATGTTATTTGCCCAGTATCATTAGTTGCAGCAACACTTATCTCGTTGCAACTAAGTAATATCAACAAGTTTTGATTCGTTGCAAATAAGAATATATATGTATTACCATGTTCAACGATTTTTATTCGTTAGAAATGTGTGTTCTTATTTGCAGTAGTCATTTTTGTTGCAATTGTTAAAAATATCAATATCTATGATATTCAGTCCACTATTCACCATTAATGCCAACGAGAATAGCTACAAAAAAACAATTTCATTACAAATGCAACTATTTCTAATGAAATATTTTAAATCGTTGCAAAGGATGCATTATTCATAACAAAGAAAATATTCGTTGCAAAAAATCATTCTTGTTGTAGTGACAGCAAGATTCAACCTCAAGACCATGAGGGAGAGTGTTAATGATATGATATGAATAATTAGTTATATCTTCTGCTAAATTTCAATTTAAAATTTTGAGATAAGTAGTGATTTTACACTCTCCTACCACCACCACCACCCAATCATCTCTTGATAATCCAAATCAGACTTTTGAGGCGAATACCAGCTCTCCTCACCGATTTAAATTTTTTCAAAAGTATTGTAATTTTTTAATTTTAGTATATAATTTTATTATTTGTTTGTTGCTTTTAAAAACTTTTTCAGGTTTTCAAGTGGGACTTAGATTGTCTGGAGTTCTTGCCTGAACATTAAGTCATAAAGTGGAGAAAGATAAATATATAAAATGAATTTTATAGTATTTATGAGTATCCGCGTGAATTTCTCAAATAATATATATTAAATATTCTATAAATACTGTGAAGCCAGTTGTATGTCAGACTTTCACCCACTCTATGCTATTGAGTTCGAGCAAAAAGGCCCAAAACAAATATAGCGGACGGCAAGAAGGCCCCAAAACAATATTTCCGACCAGTGAACTCGCATAATTACTGAAATAGAATGCACACTATATTATATTACAACTTATAAAAGCAATTAGTTTTACTCACCAAGCCTGGAACCAGATTCAGCAAAAGAGCTAAAGGCTTCAGGCATAATGTAACAATATTGTGCTTAACTTAGTGGATATCATGAAGTTAAACTGCATAATAGTAAGTTTTTCATTCATCGAAACAATTCTAAAGCGGGCTGATGTCGATTGATAGCAGTAGAGTACTGCGATTAGGAGATTGGGCAGACTGGCAGCTGCACTTTATTACAGTTCGCCACCGTCGCGAGTGAACCGTCATGGAATCAGGGAAGTGAGTCACTTCGCGCTCTGCAGGGGGCTACTGCTCCGTGGGAGTGCGGGATGCAGTCACTGCAACCCCGCCTCTCTCGCCCGCCCCGCATCCATATATATATAAAAAATATATATATATATACGCATGAAACGACGTCGTTTCAT
>NW_023348219.1:0-231 GCF_001411555.2 Juglans regia
CATTATTGCCCCACCATCATCTATTCTCGGCCCAGGCCCATGGCCAATTCCGCATCACCCCCCTTCTCAAACCCCTAATGCCCCGACCCCTAATCCCTTCCCCATATCTGCTGCCGCCTCTCCCTCGAACACCTTCCCTACTCGAAGCACTGAAACTTACCCTAACCCTAACTCAACCTTCATCACTTCCACTCCCATCTCCTCATCCCATACGTCGGAACCTTCTACTAC
>NW_023348220.1:0-203 GCF_001411555.2 Juglans regia
TTTCCCAACTAACTATGATCAATCTCTTGATCCATGGCTTAAAGACATGTGATCTTCAAACTAACACATCACATGGTTTAAAAATGTGTCCTAAAGAAAATCCAACCATCAAACTTAAAATCACATGGCTAAAATTTAATAAAACATGGATCTAACTTAAAAACATCAAAGTTTAGGCCTAACCGAAATCCTCTTGCATAGAA
>NW_023348221.1:0-203 GCF_001411555.2 Juglans regia
GTAGCCGCGGCACTGTTCATCCAGGGGCACTTTTGGAAGATGGGGGGTTTATTTTGGCTAGGGTTTCATTATGTTTTGCTTTAAATACTCTATGTGGCCACATTTTAATCAGTTTTATGAAGTTTATGAAATTTGATGAATTTATTCATTGTGAGTTGAGTTTTACTCCTCTTGTTCTTAATTGAACTTTTGAACTTATCAAA
>NW_023348222.1:0-203 GCF_001411555.2 Juglans regia
TCCCGTGATAATGCTTTAGTAAAATCCACATCATTAGACATACGAACAAACACATTTCGCGGTCTCCTCATAGCAGAAACTACTGGAGTGGCTGTAAGTCCCCAACGATTGTGAATGAAAGCCCTCACCGTATCCAATGACGGACGATTCTTCAAGAAACCTTTTGGGACCAGCAAGAGTAAGTTCTCATAATGGAGGGAGTT
>NW_023348223.1:0-203 GCF_001411555.2 Juglans regia
AAATTTGCATCACCTAGGGTTTCAAAATTCTAGGGTTTCCTGCATCTCTAAGTTTTTCAATTGCTTGGAGTGTCGTTCCATTGATTCTCTTCTACTTCATTGTCTATGCTTGTGTGTTTGAATTCAATTGGTTGGTTTTCACAACTGAATATTGCTATTTGTGGATGAATTAGAGAAAAGAAAAGAAAAGAAAAGAAAAGAAA
>NW_023348224.1:0-203 GCF_001411555.2 Juglans regia
GTATGCAACACAGGAACCCTTCGGTAGCCCAACATGCTATTCACACGAGGAGCAAAAATGAGGAGGAGCCCGCCTAACAGTTCGATGCACAAGCACGGCGCCTGTCAAGACATACAACCTTGTCACCACTCACACGCCGTTACGTCCGCCAGACCACAACATCAAACAAATTGAACCACACCCCAACCAAGCACAAGGCTAGC
>NW_023348225.1:0-203 GCF_001411555.2 Juglans regia
GAATTGGAGCAACTCTTATTTTTACCACTTTGACCAAGCTTTGTACAAAACCAATTGAGCGCAAAGTGGCAAAAATAAGAGGTTGGAGTCTTTTGCTCACGGGCATCCTGTGGTACTACCATGACCATAGGGTAAGTATTCCCCAACACGGGGCGAATCGGAGCAACTCCTATTTTTACCACTTTGCCCAAGCTTTGTAGAAA
>NW_023348226.1:0-203 GCF_001411555.2 Juglans regia
GTTAGCTGAATTCCAATAGTCAAAAACCACTGCAACTAACCATTCAATTTCTCAATACTCTGTTTGGTTTCCAAGAAAATCAAATATAATAAAATCCTGCATATCAGATTTCTAGAATTTAGAATCCCTGACAGATCAACCACCGCCGAATTGAGACTGAAAAAGCTATTTTTCCCACTCCAATGACTCCACGGGTAGATCGG
>NW_023348227.1:0-203 GCF_001411555.2 Juglans regia
CAGTCAACAGGTTGCGAATGGGGCCTAATTAGCTGGTCACCGGAGCGCGCCAGGCACTAACGCCGATGGTGCCACACATTATGTTATGTGTGTCCACAGCAAGAGTGGCACAAACAGATAAGTCATGGGGCCACAACAACTGTGGAGCATGAAGTATGGGGCCACAACAACTGTGGAGCATACACTACGTGAGACACAGCAAT
>NW_023348228.1:0-203 GCF_001411555.2 Juglans regia
GTGGAAGATATGGGGAGGGAGTGTCCGTGGCTTACCGAGGGGCAGAGGTGGCGCGCGGAGGACTGATGGTGGTGCGACGATGGCTGGCGGGGAGGATTGCCAAGTTGGCAGCACACGGATGGAGGGAGAATTCCTCTGTTTTTAGGCGTGAAAACAGGGGAGGGGCTCTTAATCCAGTGGCTGAGAAACCGGACGTGGAACCC
>NW_023348229.1:0-221 GCF_001411555.2 Juglans regia
AGCCATGGGGCTTCCAGCGGGGCTGTCAAGGCAGGCCATGGGGCTTGCCACGGGGCTGCCAAGGCAAGCCATGGGGCTTCCAGCGGGGCTGCCAAGGCAAGCCACGGGGCTGTGAAGGCAAGCCATGGGGCATGTCGGCGGGGCTGTCCAGGCATGGCCCGTGGGCACCGTCCCGCTGTCTTACTCGACCAACACCCCTTGCGGGAGCACGTCGTGCACCG
>NW_023348230.1:0-203 GCF_001411555.2 Juglans regia
GCCATGGCAGCCCCATGGCTTGCCTTGACAGCCCCGTGGCAAGCCCCATGGCTCCCCATGGCTTGGCCCATGGCTTGCCCCAAGGCACGCCGCGACACACCCGTGGTGCTTTGCCTACCATGTCAAGCACACAAAGGCCCGACGAAGAACACCGTAGATCACACAAACTCTACAAAAGCAATCTTCCTTGTTGCCTCAAAAGA
>NW_023348231.1:0-203 GCF_001411555.2 Juglans regia
TATTGAATAAGATTCCAAGTTCAAGTCATGTTTCATGTTATGTTACGTTCAAGTTTACGTTCACGCAATCATGGTAATCCCATGAGACAAGAATATGTTTCAAGTTCATGTTATGTTATGTTCACGTTCACGTTATATTACAAGTTCATGTTATGTTATGTTCACGTTTACGTTATGTTCCAAGTTCACATTTATGTTATGTC
>NW_023348232.1:0-203 GCF_001411555.2 Juglans regia
CGATGTGCGCTCGACGTGGCGCTCGAGCGGAACCCGTCCAGAGACATCCAGAGATGTTCGCTCGACACCTCGCTCGACTCCTCGCTCGAGCGGTTTCAGAAGATAACGTGCGCTCGACCTTCGCTCGACACCTCGCTCGAGCCAATGTTCAAAGACAACCTAAAATTCATGCTTTGGGCGCCGTGACTTGCTGGGACTATAAA
>NW_023348233.1:0-203 GCF_001411555.2 Juglans regia
GAAGCTACCGTGCGCTGGATTATGACTGAACGCCTCTAAGTCAGAATCCGGGCTAGAAGCGACGCGTGCGCCCGTCGCCCGATTGCCGACCTGCAGTAGGGGCCTTAGGGCCCCCAGAGGCACGTGTCGTTGGTGAAGCCCTCGCGGCGGTTGAGCCGTGCGGGCCGCCTTGAAGTACAATTCTCACCGAGCGGCGGGGGGAA
>NW_023348234.1:0-203 GCF_001411555.2 Juglans regia
CTCGCACGCCCCATGGCTTGCCTTGACAGCCCCATGGCAAGCCCCATGGCCTGACTTGACAGCCCCATGGCTTGCCTTGACAGCCCCATGGCATGCACAGCGAGTCCCGTGGCAAGCCCCATGGCATGCCTTGGCAGCCCCGTGGCAAGCCCCATGGCCTGCCTTGACAGCCCCATGGCTTGCCCCGCTTGCACGCCCCATTG
>NW_023348235.1:0-203 GCF_001411555.2 Juglans regia
GACCTATACCCGGCCGTCGGGGCAAGTGCCAGGCCCCGATGAGTAGGAGGGCGCGGCGGTCGCTGCAAAACCTGGGGCGCGAGCCCGGGCGGAGCGGCCGTCGGGGCAGATCTTGGGGGTAGTAGCAAATATTCAAATGAGAACTTTGAAGGGCGAAGAGGGGAAAGGTTCCATGTGAACGGCACTTGCACATGGGGTAGTCG
>NW_023348236.1:0-203 GCF_001411555.2 Juglans regia
CCTCGGGAAAAGGATTGGCTCTGAGGGCTGGGCACGGGGGTCCCAGTCCCGACCCCGTCGGCTGTCGGTGGACTGCCCGAGCTGCTCCCGCGGCGAGAGCGGGTCGCCGCGTGCCGGCCGGGGGACGGACTGGGAACGATCGCTTCGGCGGTCTTCCCCGGGCGTCGAACAGTCGACTCAGAACTGGTACGGACAAGGGGAAT
>NW_023348237.1:0-203 GCF_001411555.2 Juglans regia
TTGCCAAGTGTCCAAATAAAACTTCTCTAATCCAATTTGGACATTCCACACTGTGATTTCGAAACACTGCAATTGGTGCGCTTACCGAAGTTACTATTCACTTCAAAAAAGTGAATCATAAACTTAGTACTAGAAATTCCTAAATATTCATATTAACCTACAGTGAAAATCTTTTACCGAAATTCAATCTCGAAGTGCCCCTA
>NW_023348238.1:0-203 GCF_001411555.2 Juglans regia
AAATAGGCCCAACCGCCATGGGGTAGACTAGAGCACACGAGGGCTAGCCAACGTGAGAAAGCCCCTAGCACGACGGATTGCCCCCATCAACAAGCCCATGCGTGGCACTAGGTGCCACCAAATCCGTCCCTAAAGCACAAGCTTGTTGCTAGAAAGCAATCGAGAATGTAGGAATCACCCCCACGAAAACGAGCCCAAAAAAC
>NW_023348239.1:0-203 GCF_001411555.2 Juglans regia
CATGCAGAGAATGCAGGAATTTGCGTTCTCATAAGATAGACTTGGTGAGAGAACATTTGTTTGTCAAAGGTATTGATAAGGGTTATACTGATTGGGTCTTACACGGCGAACCATATCCAACTTCATTTGAGGCTCCACATGAAGAAGAAGAGATCGATGAAGATGTACAACCAGAGATTGTTGGAGATGATTACGATGAGGAT
>NW_023348240.1:0-267 GCF_001411555.2 Juglans regia
TGCCTCCTTTGCAACATGCTTGTGCACGGCGGATGGTGTTATGGCACCCAGTGCTACGCACATTGTTGCTCTCGGGGGTATCCGGATGATGCTGGCCTCGCTTCCATGGGGTTTGTCGGGCATCTCCATTTTTCATTTTACATTTGGTTGGCCGCATGGTGGCCGGGCCTGTGTGTTTGTTTGCTTCCTCTTTGACGTAGATGTGCACGGCGGATGGTGTTATGGCACCCAGTGCTACGCACATGCTTCATTGAGGTGGCTTCCGGA
>NW_023348241.1:0-203 GCF_001411555.2 Juglans regia
GCTCAAATCCGAAACCCTAAATTAATTTAGGGGTTTCAATCTTTGAAACCCCTAAATTAATTTAGGGTTTCGGAATTGAGCCCTAAATTAATTTAGGGGTTTCATAGGGTTTCGAAATACCCTAAATTAATTTAGGGGTTTCAAAGATTGAAACCCCTAAATTAATTTAGGGCTCAATTCCGAAACCCTAAATTAATTTAGGG
>NW_023348242.1:0-203 GCF_001411555.2 Juglans regia
GTCAAGGCAAGCCATGGGGCTGTCAAGTCAGGCCACGGGGCTCGCTGTGCATGCCATGGGGCTGTCAAGGCAAGCCATGGGGCGTGCGAGCGGGGCTGTCAAGGTAGGCCATGGGGCTTGCCACGGGGCTGCCAAGGCATGCCATGGGGCTTGCCACGGGGCTGTCAAGGCAAGCCACGGGGCTGCCAAGGCAGGCCATGGGG
>NW_023348243.1:0-203 GCF_001411555.2 Juglans regia
GGCCATTTGTCTTATTTTGGTTGCAATTCTTTCAAGTTCCAAAACTCATGAATAAACCAAAATCTTGTAACAAAGATCTTCCTATCCTAAGTTTAAAAGCACCCTTAAAACTATCCATTAAGAAAAAGCTAATTATCAATACCAAACTTTTTGTAAAAAAACCCAAACTTTTTAACAAAAAGTAAACCTTAAATCACAAGTTT
>NW_023348244.1:0-203 GCF_001411555.2 Juglans regia
ACTTTCATTGGATTAGTTAAAAGTTAAATCTGATGAGAATTTAGCTATTGAACTATAAAATGTATCACATTGGAATAATTATATTCCAAATATTTAGAATATAGCTACATAACTTCTAAAGTTATTTCTAAATTTGAAAGATACTATTTATTCATCAAATCTATTTTATATCATTTGTTTCTCTCCTGGACTTATGACTTGAA
>NW_023348245.1:0-203 GCF_001411555.2 Juglans regia
ATCGAACTGTTAGGCGTGCTCCTCCTCATTTTTGCTCCTCGTGTGAATAGCATGTTGGGCTACCGAAGGGTTCCTGTGTTGCATACCTACAAAGATGGAATTTGTCCCTCTCGTTGCCCCTTGTCCTTGTCGGTGCTCATCTTTGTGTGCTGGCTGGACTCTGAAGTTGTCCACGTGTTACCATGCAAGCCTTCGAGTTTACG
>NW_023348246.1:0-203 GCF_001411555.2 Juglans regia
GACGGTATCTGATCGTCTTCGAGCCCCCAACTTTCGTTCTTGATTAATGAAAACATCCTTGGCAAATGCTTTCGCAGTTGTTCGTCTTTCATAAATCCAAGAATATCACCTCTGACTATGAAATACGAATGCCCCCGACTGTTCCTGTTAATCATTACTCCGATCCCGAAGGCCAACACAATAGGACCGAAATCCTATGATGT
>NW_023348247.1:0-203 GCF_001411555.2 Juglans regia
TAACTCCCAACTGTCTTCTCCACAATCATCAACAGAAAAGCTGAGGCTCCAACCTTAATACACTTCCTGGCTTGTAAAGCAAAAATCACTGGCGGGGGGGCCTTAACTGATGCTCCCACGTACCTAATTATGTCTTCACTTGGGGATTCAAACACCACTTCTCGCTTCTGACAATCTATCTTAGCATAGTGCTTGAATAGCCA
>NW_023348248.1:0-203 GCF_001411555.2 Juglans regia
TCTAGTCTACCCCATGGCGGTTGGGCCTATTTGTTTGGATGCCTCCTTTGCAACATGCTTGTGCGCGGCGGATGGTGTTATGGCGCCCAGTGCTACGCACATTGTTGCTCTCGGGGGTATCCGGATGATGCTGGCCTCGCTTCCATGGGGTTTGACGGGCATCTCCATTTTTCATTTTACATTTGGTTGGCCGCATGGTGGCC
>NW_023348249.1:0-214 GCF_001411555.2 Juglans regia
TGGCTTGCCCCGCTTGCACGCCCCATTGGTTGCCTTGGCTGCCCCATGGCACGCCCCATGGCTTGGCTTGTCAGCCCCATGGCACGCCCCATGGCACGCCCCATGGCATGCCCAGGCAGCCCCGTGGCAAGCCCCATGGCTTGCCTTGACAGCCCCGTGGCATGCCCCACGGCTTGCCTTGACAGCCCCGCTCGCACGCCCCATGGCTTGCCTT
>NW_023348250.1:0-203 GCF_001411555.2 Juglans regia
TGCATTTCCTAAGGACATGTGGATTTAAACCCAGAGACGTATTGCTCTGATACCACCCTGTGACGTCCGCAAATTCCGCTTGGGATCGGACGGACATTTGAAGCGTCGAGACATGCAACACAAGGTTACCTGCCCCCGTTCATGACATAAAAGATGCAATATTCCTAACATGCATCTAGCATTATGCAATATTCGCAGCGGAT
>NW_023348251.1:0-203 GCF_001411555.2 Juglans regia
TCACGTTCATGTTACGTCACGTTACGAAATGTCATGTCTGCCAGTTAAGTCATTCATGTCAATCACGACCCTAAGCGCTAGGATGGGGTAATATCCTAGTGGAATTCCTTTGTTCACGCTGGAGTGTCTAAATAGGTGTGAAATTCCCTAGGTTGACGAAGTACAGTCAACAGGTTGCGAATGGGGCCTAATTAGCTGGTCAC
>NW_023348252.1:0-203 GCF_001411555.2 Juglans regia
ATATATATATATATATACTTACATATATATACGTAAATAAAAAAAATACTCCTAAAGAAGAAAAACTAACGATGAACATACCCATATGAATAAAAGAAAAATAGCGGTGGCCGGGACTCACCGAGAAGGAAGGGAACGTGCGACAGCGCTCGGAGTTAGCTGAGGTCGGCGGTGGGGGTTGCGGCGCTTGAGCCGTTGAAAAA
>NW_023348254.1:0-203 GCF_001411555.2 Juglans regia
GGTCGCAAGGCTGAAACTTAAAGGAATTGACGGAAGGGCACCACCAGGAGTGGAGCCTGCGGCTTAATTTGACTCAACACGGGGAAACTTACCAGGTCGAGACATAGTAAGGATTGACAGACTGAGAGCTCTTTCTTGATTCTATGGGTGGTGGTGCATGGCCGTTCTTAGTTGGTGGAGCGATTTGTCTGGTTAATTCCGTT
>NW_023348255.1:0-203 GCF_001411555.2 Juglans regia
CTCGCCGATCTCTCACACTCACTCTCTCTGACTCAGTCTCGCACTCGCATCCACAAGCCTCTCTCTCTCTCAGTCGAATCTCTGTCTCGCACGAGCAGCACCACCGCTGCCACTTCTCCGTCTCCGTCTCTCACTGGGATTTCGCCGCCACTCAAAGGTAAGAAATCCGAAACCCATTCTTTTTTTTTTTTTGTTTTGGATTG
>NW_023348256.1:0-203 GCF_001411555.2 Juglans regia
TCGTTTTCGTGGGGGTGATTCCTACATTCTCGATTGCTTTCTAGCAACAAGCTTGTGCTTTAGGGACGGATTTGGTGGCACCTAGTGCCACGCATGGGCTTGTTTATGGGGGCAATCGGTCGTGCTAGGGGCTTTCTCACGTTGGCTAGCCCTCGTGTGCTCTAGTCTACCCCATGGCGGTTGGGCCTATTTGTTTGGATGCC
>NW_023348257.1:0-203 GCF_001411555.2 Juglans regia
GTGCCATGGGGCTGTCAAGGCAAGCCATGGGGCATGCCCGCGGGGCTGTCAAGGCATGCCATGGGGCTGTCAAGTCAGGCTGTCAAGTCAGGCCATGGGGCTTGGCATGGGGCTGTGAAGGCAAGCCATGGGGCGTGCACGCGGGGCTGTCGAGGCAAGCCATGGGGCTTGCCACGGGGCTGCCAAGGCATGCCATGGGGCTG
>NW_023348258.1:0-210 GCF_001411555.2 Juglans regia
ACGGGCCATGCCTTGACAGCCCCGCTCGCACGCCCCATGGCTTGCCTTGACAGCCCCGTGGCTTGCCTTGGCAGCCCCGCTGGAAGCCCCATGGCTTGCCTTGGCAGCCCCGTGGCAAGCCCCATGGCCCGCCTTGACAGCCCCGCTGGCAGCCCCCTGGCTTGCCTTGGCAGCCCCCCTGCAAGCCCCATGGCCTGCCTTGGCAGCCCC
>NW_023348260.1:0-203 GCF_001411555.2 Juglans regia
TTAAATAACGTCTATTATAGAGATATTAAGAGATAAATTTTTTAAATTCTTTTTTATTTTTGAAAAAAAAAATATTATTATATTTTATGATCTGAATCAAGTCAAATTTAGTGACCCTATCAACCAAGTCATTCAAACAGGTCGGGTCAATTGGTCAAGCAAGTCAAGGTCAATGGTCAAACCGTTCTGGGTCAACCCATGGA
>NW_023348261.1:0-203 GCF_001411555.2 Juglans regia
CGCTCTTCCGATCTGAAATTGTTTTAGAATTATGGGTGTTTGATGCAATGGGAATGGCTTAAGGGTTGCCTTGATGTTTAGGCCACTTGGATGGTGATTAGGGTAGGTATGGTGTAGTGTAGCTAGGGTTTTGTGGGGTGGCTAGCGTAGATTCAAGATTTGCAAGAGTTGGCTTAGAGTTGGAGTTTAGGATGATGCTAGGG
>NW_023348262.1:0-203 GCF_001411555.2 Juglans regia
CCGAGCGTTCTCGTTTGACACGAACGATTGTCGTGCTCGCGTCTTGATCCTATCCTCCTTCCGGAGTGGTAGGTTTACGTGCGGTGCCGGCATCGAGAGTGAATGCTACCTGGTTGATCCTGCCAGTAGTCATATGCTTGTCTCAAAGATTAAGCCATGCATGTGTAAGTATGAACTAATTCAGACTGTGAAACTGCGAATGG
>NW_023348263.1:0-203 GCF_001411555.2 Juglans regia
CCACGGGGCTGCCAAGGCATGCCATGGGGCTTGCCACGGGGCTCGCTGTGCATGCCATGGGGCTGTCAAGGCAAGCCATGGGGCTGTCAAGTCAGGCCATGGGGTTTGCCATGGGGCTGTCAAGGCAAGCCATGGGGCGTGCGAGCGGGGCTGTCAAGGCAGGCCATGGGGCTTGCCACGGGGCTGCCAAGGCATGCCATGGG
>NW_023348264.1:0-203 GCF_001411555.2 Juglans regia
TAATAAATATTGTAGTGATTTTATTTTATTTTTATATATAATAATGATAAATATTATAATGATTTTATTTTTAATTTATATATAATAGTGATAAATATTATAATGATTTTATTTATATATATATAATAGTGATAAATATTATAGTAATATTATTTTTTATTTATATATTATAGTGATTTTATTTTTAATTTATATATAATAGT
>NW_023348265.1:0-203 GCF_001411555.2 Juglans regia
GCCGGTACCGGCCGATACGGCCGGTATTTTGGCCGGTACGGTATATATCTAGTACCTGTACCGGCCGGACGGCCGAAACGAAAAATTTCAGCCGTACCGGCCGGGACGGTACGAAATTAAAAACGTTGATTATGGGTTCGCGTCGTGCCTAAGGTTCTGCCATTGTTCTTTGGGCCCTTAAGTTGGAGAGCAGCATGGCCCTC
>NW_023348266.1:0-203 GCF_001411555.2 Juglans regia
GTTGGGCCTATTTGTTTGGATGCCTCCTTTGCAACATGCTTGTGCGCGGCGGATGGTGTTATGGCCCCCTGTGCTACGCGCCTTGTTGCCGTCGGGGGTATCCGGATGATGCTGGCCTCGCTTCCATGGGGTTTGACGGGCATCTCCATTTTTCATTTTACATTTGGTTGGCCGCATGGTGGCCGGGCCTGTGTGTTTGTTTG
>NW_023348267.1:0-203 GCF_001411555.2 Juglans regia
CATGGATAATCAAGAAGCAATGGTTAGAAATCTGCAAGCAGAGAAAGATAGGGGGCGACATGAGCCTAATATTAAGAATGGGTATGAGAATGGAGAGTATGGTGAGGATGAGGAAGTGCTAACATCTGAAGTTGGATTGGGTAGACATAGAAGAGTTAGGCATGGAAGAGGCCTTAGGGCAAACTCAGGGGGTCGAGATAGAG
>NW_023348270.1:0-203 GCF_001411555.2 Juglans regia
TGCCATGGGGCAAGCCACGGGGCTGTCAAGGCAAGCCATGGGGCATGCCAGTGGGGCTGCCAAGGCAAGCCATCGGGCTGCCAAGGCATGGCCCGTGGACACCGTGCTAACCTCGCTGTGCATGCCATGGGGCTGTCAAGGAAAGCCATGGGGCTGTCAAGGCATGGCCCGTGGGCACCGTGCTAACCTCGCTGTGCATGCCA
>NW_023348271.1:0-203 GCF_001411555.2 Juglans regia
CCATCGCGTAGCGATGGGTTTGGATCAGATCTCCGTTTGGATTGGGATCGGAAGGACGGTAGTATTTCGCTGAAGGATTATATGAATTTAAAATAATTAGTTTGTTGGGTGCGATCATACCAGTACTAATGCACCGGATCCCATCAGAACTCCGCAGCTAAGCGTGCTTGGGCGAGAGTAGTACTAGGATGGGTGACCTCCTG
>NW_023348272.1:0-203 GCF_001411555.2 Juglans regia
TCACCTACGGAAACCTTGTTACGACTTCTCCTTCCTCTAAATGATAAGGTTCAGTGGACTTCTCGCGACGTTGCCGGCAGCGAACCGCCCACATCGCCTAGATCCGAACACTTCACCGGACCATTCAATCGGTAGGAGCGACGGGCGGTGTGTACAAAGGGCAGGGACGTAGTCAACGCGAGCTGATGACTCGCGCTTACTAG
>NW_023348273.1:0-203 GCF_001411555.2 Juglans regia
CACTCCCTTACGTGTTTCAACTCGAATAATGACACTCTACTCGTGTTTCACTCTTAATGGCTTTTTCCCGATAATAGTCTCACACTCTCTTGCCTTTTGCCTCAATAGTTTTTCCACTCAAGTTCTTTCAGAACTAAATGAACTCAATCAAGACAAGGCAACCTTGTTTTATCCCAACTAGTAATTAGATTCAGGAAACAAGA
>NW_023348274.1:0-203 GCF_001411555.2 Juglans regia
GTGCTCTAGTCTACCCCATGGCGGTTGGGCCTATTTGTTTGGATGCCTCCTTTGCAACATGCTTGTGCACGGCGGATGGTGTTATGGCACCCAGTGCTATGCACATTGTTGCTCTCGGGGGTATCCGGATGATGCTGGCCTCGCTTCCATGGGGTTTGACGGGCATCTCCATTTTTCATTTTACATTTGGTTGGCCGCATGGT
>NW_023348275.1:0-203 GCF_001411555.2 Juglans regia
GGTTATATGTCAAGGAGATAGTGCGTTTGCATGGAGTACCCAAGAGCATCGTGTCAGATCGGGACCCGCGGTTTACGTCCCATTTTTGGAAGAGCTTGCAGGCGGCCTTAGGCACTAAGTTGAAGTTTAGTAGTGCATATCACCCTCAAACAGACGGTCAATCAGAGCGTACTATTCAGACTCTGGAGGATATGTTGCGGTCT
>NW_023348276.1:0-203 GCF_001411555.2 Juglans regia
TTTTGCTAATTCTTGATATGATGGTTTTTTCTTAATTTGTATACATGTTTCTCTTGTCCTAAACAATGTTGTTGCTTTAGTGAATAACTGGTGGGTATCTAAACAATGATGCCCTCTATTTTTTATTTATTTATTTATTTTATTGAAGTTCTAAACTTTAGAGTTGAATATTATTTCTATTGTACATGTTGTTGCCTATTTCT
>NW_023348277.1:0-203 GCF_001411555.2 Juglans regia
AGTTTTCTTTTATCTATTTAGTCGGATTTTAATTATTCTGTTATATTTTAAAAAGAATTAAGGAATATGTTATGAGTTTTGAATAATATTATGATTAAGTCTACTTTTATTAAATCGAATGTTTCCACCAATTATTTTAGAATTATATATATATATATATATACAGTTAAATTATATTTGAAAGATTAGATATCATATTTCAG
>NW_023348278.1:0-203 GCF_001411555.2 Juglans regia
TTACGAAATGTTGCATGTTACATGTATACCATGTTATGAAATGTATTCTGTTACATTTATGTCTTGAAGTATGTCATGTCTGTCATCTTATGTTCATGTCATGTCATGCTACGTCAGGACTTTTGTCTTTTATGTCACGATCATGTTACGTCACATTACGAAATGTCATGTATGCCAGTTAAGTTATTCATGTCAATCACGAC
>NW_023348279.1:0-279 GCF_001411555.2 Juglans regia
GAGGTCACCCATCCTAGTACTACTCTCGCCCAAGCACGCTTAACTGCGGAGTTCTGATGGGATCCGGTGCATTAGTGCTGGTATGATCGCACCCATCAAACTAATTACTTAAAATTCATATAATCCTTTAGCGACATACTAGCGTCCTTCCGATCCCAATCCAAACGGAGATCTGATCCAAACCCATGGCTACGCGATGGGCAGGGCGAGATTTCCCGAAAAATCCACTCCCGAGTGGTCCTTCTTGTCAATTTATCTCGCAAGGCGGAAAAAACAAAA
>NW_023348280.1:0-203 GCF_001411555.2 Juglans regia
TCAAATTCAAGTAAAAAATACACTCAGAGAACTCCAAACTTGCTGGTCTCAATCTTCTACTCCCAGAACATTCACTTGGAAAACGAACCACATTAAAACCCCCGCCAATGCACCAAGGGAGCTCCCACCAACTATACACCCCTACAAGCTCATCCCACAACATACTTCTGTCTATATCTTGATTAGGCCCATACATGCCTACA
>NW_023348281.1:0-203 GCF_001411555.2 Juglans regia
CAAGAAAGCCAAAATCAAGTCAAGGATGGAGAATCTAGACCCGATGAGAACTCGTTTCAAGAACCTAGATTATATTAAAATCTAGACCCGTTGAAGAACGCGTCTCAAGAACCCAGATTACAAAGGAGGAACGCCACAAAGGTTGTGATTTACCTTTGATAAGTTCAAAAGTTCAATTAAGAACAAGAGGAGTAAAACTCAAC
>NW_023348282.1:0-203 GCF_001411555.2 Juglans regia
CGGTACTGTTCATCAAGGGTAATTTTGGGTAAAAGGGGCATTATTTTGGCTAGGGTTTTGATTAGGTTTGGCTTTAAAAACTCTTTGTAGCCTCATTTGAGGGTTAGACAATATTGAATTTTATTTGTGAGTTGAGTTTTCTCCTCTTGTTCTTGATTGAACTCTTGAACTTATCAAAGGTAAATCACAACCTTTGTGGCGTT
>NW_023348283.1:0-203 GCF_001411555.2 Juglans regia
TCAACCCCATGGGAACAAGGCCATCAAGGTCCGGAAGCCACCTCAATGAAGCATGTGCGTAGCACTGGGTGCCATAACACCATCCGCCGTGCACATCTACTTCAAAGAGGAAGCAAACAAACACACAGGCCCGGCCACCATGCGGCCAACCAAATGTAAAATGAAAAATGGAGATGCCCGTCAAACCCCATGGAAGCGAGGCC
>NW_023348284.1:0-203 GCF_001411555.2 Juglans regia
AAATCACAAGTTTTGACCTTAATAAAAACATCTCCAAGAATTCCAAAAAATCAAATCTTACTTCTAACATATTCATAACATCATCCTAAGATCAAACATGCTTTAAAACATCAAACAAAACTCACCAAAAAACACAAAACAGCACTTGGAGTTTTTGGTTTTAAACTTAGTCCAAAACAGAAACTGATTTTCCCAACTAACTA
>NW_023348287.1:0-203 GCF_001411555.2 Juglans regia
TCTAGGAGTGTAGAGGACTACCATAAGGAGATGGAGGTGGCTATGATTCGGGCTAATGTAGTGGAGGATCGGGAGGCCATAATGAAAAGATTTTTGAAGGGGGTTGAATAGGGAGATAGCCAATGTAGTTGAGTTGCAACATTATGAAGAGGGAGAGGACATAGTGCACATGGCTATGAAGGTGGAGAGACGGCTAAAAGGAA
>NW_023348288.1:0-277 GCF_001411555.2 Juglans regia
TTAGTTCATACTTACACATGCATGGCTTAATCTTTGAGACAAGCATATGACTACTGGCAGGATCAACCAGGTAGCATTCATTCTCGATGCCGGCACCGCACGTAAACCTACCACTCCGGAAGGAGGGTAGGATCAAGACGCGAGCACGACAATCGTTCGTGTCAAACGAGAACGCTCGGTTTGGGATAAAGAGGCCGGAGACCCCCCACACCAACACAATGTTCCGCATCCAAGAGCACGAGAACGCCCACATGGTCCATGACAACCAACGTAAACT
>NW_023348289.1:0-203 GCF_001411555.2 Juglans regia
AAGAGGGTTGGGGTGGGGGTGGGGGTGGGGGTGGGGGTGGGGGGGGCGTGAGAGGAGTGACGATGGGGCTGTCTCGAGGAAGACGTGGCAAAAAGCCACCCACCTAGCTTCCAAAGGATGCCTCGAAGGAAAACGGAACGAAGCTAAACCTAGCTTCTCGAGCATGCCTCGAGGAAGAGTTGGTGAAGACCGCCCCAGCTTCC
>NW_023348290.1:0-203 GCF_001411555.2 Juglans regia
CGATACCCCCCCGCCGGTGGCATGGGGGGCGTGGCACACGCCCTTTCCATGGGCGCCAGGGGCATGCCCATGTGAGGGGGGCGGCATGGTCAGCCCTCCAGGCTGACCATGTTGGGGCTTGCATGCCCCCCCTAAAGAGCATTTAGAGCCAAATCCCAACCGGCAGGAGGAAACATCAAATGTCCGAGGAAACATAAAGGCCT
>NW_023348291.1:0-203 GCF_001411555.2 Juglans regia
TTATGAGTAGAGATTGAAGTGAGTTTGTGGGTCCCATTGAGAGTATTTTGAGTTGTTTGGATGTGTGAAGTATGTTGAGTTGTTGACTTTTGAGTAGGTAGTTGAAAAATATGTGGATCCCATAAATATTATAGTGATTTGATTTTTAATAATAAATATTATAATGATTTTATTATAGTGATTTTTTAATATTAATAAATATT
>NW_023348292.1:0-203 GCF_001411555.2 Juglans regia
TGCTCTTCCGATCTCCCAAACCAGGTTGGCCCGGAGAATTACTACCTGTCACTTAAGAACATGCTTCCCAACATAACTAAAATAAAACTCCAAAATTTTATTAGCAAAACTCAATCTCATGTACTCTAAATAACCACATTGAAAACTCTACAGAGTCATTATTGCAACAAAACAAATTAAGGAGTCCAAAATCTCCCAGTAGT
>NW_023348294.1:0-203 GCF_001411555.2 Juglans regia
ATATATATATATATATATATATACATACATATTATATATATTAGTTTCTTCTCTAAAGTTCTGCTTGATATATATATTCTCAACCAAGGCATTAAGTATAATGAACTACTCCTCTAGCTAGCTAGCTAGGCTCCATATGGTTATACTCCATATATATCCTCCATTTAAAGAACAAATAATGTATGTACACAACCTGCAGGCAC
>NW_023348295.1:0-203 GCF_001411555.2 Juglans regia
CTCACAACATGGCCCCCCAATGTTGCCACCCGACGTGCATGAACGGGGGCGAACACTTGTCTCGTGCTTTTGGACAATTGAAACCACCCAAATTGGTTCCCTAAATTCATTCCAATACATCTTGGATGTGTTCCAAGCATCACCTATCGATTTTTGCCTATTTTCGATTTTTTTTGATTTTTCGGATTTATTTAATCAAAAAA
>NW_023348296.1:0-203 GCF_001411555.2 Juglans regia
ATTTTGGCTAGGGTTTTGATTAGGTTTGGCTTTAAAAACTCTTTGTAGCCTCATTTTGAGAGTTAGACAATATTGAATTTTATTTGTGAGTTGAGTTTTCTCCTTTTGTTCTTGATTGAACTCTTGAACTTATCAAAGGTAAATCACAACCTTTGTGGCGTTCCTCCTTTGTAATCTGGGTTCTTGAGACGGGTTCTTCAACG
>NW_023348297.1:0-203 GCF_001411555.2 Juglans regia
AAAAAAAGACCAAAACACCAAGAATATAATTGTATAAAGAAAATATCAGACATTTTTATTCAGTTATTATTTTTGTGCACAAATTATTTTCTGTTAATGAACAAGTTTTTGTGCTAGTCACAGATGAGAACATTTTTATGTTTCAATCTAAAAAAGAGAAGTTTTTTTTTTTTTTTTTTTTTAACTCTCATTCATTTATAACT
>NW_023348298.1:0-203 GCF_001411555.2 Juglans regia
TTCCGATCTAATCAAGTGGGGCCTAAAGCCTTATATTTCTCAATTTGGGCCTAAGGCCTTAGTGTTTCTTCTAGGCCTTTATGCTCAAAAGCTTGAGCATGTAATAAACCAATCTCATGGGCCTTCCTAAAACCATTTAGTAATTAACCCAAATTACTTAGCCCATTAATGTGGCAAACTTCTAATATGCCATGTGTCACTCT
>NW_023348299.1:0-279 GCF_001411555.2 Juglans regia
TGGGCTTGTTGATGGGGGCAATCGGTCGTGCTAGGGGCTTTCTCACGTTGGCTAGCCCTCGGGTGCTCTAGTCTACCCCATGGCGGTTGGGCCTATTTGTTTGGATGCCTCCTTTGCAACATGCTTGTGCCCGGCGGATGGTGTTATGGCCCCCAGTGCTACGCACATTGTTGCTCTCGGGGGTATCCGGATGATGCTGGCCTCGCTTCCATGGGGTTTGACGGGCGACGACCGTTTTTTGGGCTCGCTTTCGTGGGGGTGATTCCTACATTCTCGCTT
>NW_023348300.1:0-203 GCF_001411555.2 Juglans regia
TATAGTAAGGATGAGAGACTATAAAACAAACATATTATAGCGGATTCACCTTCCCAAACGACCCATGTGTCTCCCCCTCTTTAAACTTCCATGAATTTTTTTTCTGTTCACCGCCATAAATGTACACACCAACATCGTACAGTTACACCGAACTACCGCTGGGGCTCCAAACCACACAGATCGAGTCTCGAACAATCTCAGCG
>NW_023348301.1:0-203 GCF_001411555.2 Juglans regia
TTGGTTATTGATGGATTTTGGATTGGTTGGTTCATGTGCATAACATTATTTCATGCATGATCATGTTTGTAAAGGAAAACTGGGTTTTCGTGTATTGCATTCATGTTCATGTGTTTATGAAAACTGGGTTTTCATGTAAGAATGGAATTTGGGTGCGTGCGTATCACGACCCCAAGCCGAGATGGGGCATTATCTCGGTGGAG
>NW_023348302.1:0-203 GCF_001411555.2 Juglans regia
ATCAAGGAGTAAGTTGTGAAAACCAATAAAGCCATCACAGAAAAATTTAGGGTTGTAAAGAGAGCCCTTAATAATGCTGAAGGAATCCTCATGTGAGTTTCCATTCTCACCTTACCAATTTTGTAGGGTTTTTTTTTTTTTAATAATAATAATAAAAAAAAGTCGAGGTCACCTATCCAATAATGACCATTTCCCAATTTTAT
>NW_023348303.1:0-203 GCF_001411555.2 Juglans regia
TTTGTAGTATAGGCCATGTGGTTTGGGTCTTCTATTGGGACGTTACAAATGGTATCAGAGCCTATCCCAACCAGAAATGTGGGACTTGAGCCGTGCCATCTACAATGGACAGGCCCGACGAGGACGTCGGGAATTTAAGGGGGGTAGATTGTGATACCCCATATGATATGGATAATGGTAGGTGGTGTATGGGATCCCACATT
>NW_023348304.1:0-203 GCF_001411555.2 Juglans regia
TCCTGGGAAGTCCTCGTGTTGCACCCCTCGTTTTTGTTTTCTCCGCCTTGCGAGATAAATTGACAAGAAGGACCACTCGGGGGTGGATTTTTGAGAAAATCTCGTCCTGCCCATCGCGTAGCAATGGGTTTGGATCAGTTCTCCGTTTGGATTGGGATCGGAAGGACGCTAGTATGTCGCTCAAGGATTATATGAATTTTAAG
>NW_023348305.1:0-203 GCF_001411555.2 Juglans regia
GGTATTTGTGACCCACGGCCACAGTGTATTTTACACTGTGGTGTTGCTCAGACGTCGCCTTTTTCAGCTTCGTGATCCTCCGGAAATTATCATATAGCACTGTAAGTATTTCTCCAAAGTATTCTCATGAATTTTATGTATTTTTGCACTAACGTATTTCACTGTATTTTTTTGGCATGCCGGACTGAGTCCGAGGAGTACGG
>NW_023348307.1:0-203 GCF_001411555.2 Juglans regia
GCCTGGGTTTTAAAAAAAAAAAACCTACGCATGAAACGACGTCGTTTCATGCGTAGTTTATATTATATATATATATATATATAAACACCACATGCGGGGCGGGGTGGGGTATATGCGGGGCGGGTGTGACCCCCCTCCCGCACCCGCCCCCGGACAGAGCCCCAGATGCGGGGCGGGGGACCCCCCCCCCCCCCCCCCCAAAG
>NW_023348308.1:0-203 GCF_001411555.2 Juglans regia
TTTGCCCACATGTAGAGGGTAAAATGGTCATTTTACTCTAAGTTGTCTCTTTTCACATTTCTAATTGTTAGTAATTAATTTCTAACTTTTAGAATAACCTTTTATAGTTCCTCGTGTTTCGCGCTTTATTCTAGTAGAACGCGACGATCGAGGTAAGTTAACTTTTAACTTACTATCAGTTTAATGTGTATGAGTGATAAGTA
>NW_023348309.1:0-203 GCF_001411555.2 Juglans regia
TGGGGCCTAATTAGCTGGTCACCGGAGCGCGCCAGGCACTAACGCCGATGGTGTCACACATTATGTTATGTGTGTCCACAGCAAGTGTGGCACAAACAGATAAGTCATGGGGCCACAACAACTGTGGAGCATGAAGTATGGAGCCACAACAACTGTGGAGCATACACTACGTGAGACACAGCAATTGTGACACGTAGAATACG
>NW_023348310.1:0-235 GCF_001411555.2 Juglans regia
TAATCAAGAACGAAAGTTGGGGGCTCGAAGACGATCAGATACCGTCCTAGTCTCAACCATAAACGATGCCGACCAGGGATCGGCGGATGTTGCTTTAAGGACTCCGCCGGCACCTTATGAGAAATCAAAGGCTTTGGGTTCCGGGGGGAGGATGGTCGCAAGGCTGAAACTTAAAGGAATTGACGGAAGGGCACCACCAGGAGGGGAGCCTGCGGCTTAATTTGACTCAACACGG
>NW_023348311.1:0-203 GCF_001411555.2 Juglans regia
TAGTTTTCCCCCCCCCCCCCCCCCCCCCCGAGTTCTTCCTCTACCAGTCTTTATCGTCGCCGTCTGGGATCTCCAACGAGAAAGCTCCGACCGACCGAACCCAACCATGACCGACTCACACATGTTTTCTCTTTCCTTTTTATTCCTAAAAAATCTTTTTTTTTTTTTTTTTTTTTTTTTTTTTTTTTTTTCCCTTTTACTTT
>NW_023348312.1:0-203 GCF_001411555.2 Juglans regia
TGATGGGACATGTGGTGTAGTGTGGTGATCATGCATTGGAAAGGGTTTTTCCGGCTCTCTATCGTATTGCAGCTAATAGGGAGACTTCAGTGGCGGATATGCGGGTATTTGCTCATGGTTCTCATCGGTGGAATATTCATTTTAATAGGGATTTTCATGATTGGGAACAATCTATTGTCTCAGATATTTTTAGTCTATTATAT
>NW_023348313.1:0-203 GCF_001411555.2 Juglans regia
TAGTTGAAGATGGGTGTCCCTCCAAGGTCTCGAGTACTTTGGAAGAAACAATCGAGCCTCTTATAGAATATGCAAACGGGGCAACAAAAGGTAGTGCTTGCCCTATTGAGGAAGCAGTATGGTCAGACAAAGTGGCATGGCAAGGATTGTCGAGGGGGGGAGCAAATACAAGCAATGTTGATGGAGGGGAGGGACCTGTCTTG
>NW_023348314.1:0-203 GCF_001411555.2 Juglans regia
AAAAAAAAGCACCGAAATATTAATAATAAACTAATATACTTGATATATATATATATATATTAAATCTCTAATCTCTTATACTTGATATATATATTATATAAATATTAGTTATACTAATAATTATATTAGTATTAGATATTATTAATACTATATATTATAGTATTATACTAATAGTGATATTAATACTATATCACTATTATAGT
>NW_023348315.1:0-203 GCF_001411555.2 Juglans regia
GCGCAGCGGCGCAAGGAATGCCGCGGCTTCGTGTGGTGCGTGGAGGCTAACGGTGGCGCGGCTGGGGCTGGAAATCGGAGGGGGAGGTCGCCGGTGGGTGGGGGGGCTGGGAAGCCGGGCGGTGACGACCACTGCCGGCGCACGGCGGCGCTAGGGGCGAAGGAAGAATCAGACGGAGAGAGGGAGGGGGGTTTGCGGCGCGC
>NW_023348316.1:0-203 GCF_001411555.2 Juglans regia
CTCCTTCTACTCCTGGCCTGCCTGCTCGTAATCATCATCTTCACCTGGGTAATTAAAAACATGAAAATAAACTAAAATGAGTCGATGACTCAGTAAGAAATCTATCATAACGAAAACATAATAAACATAAAATTTTCATAAAAACTTTCATGCTGAACTTAAAATTCATGACTGTTCATGCTAATGCTTATGCTATGTATGAC
>NW_023348317.1:0-203 GCF_001411555.2 Juglans regia
TAGTTACACGATGGGTGAGTTCGGCAACAGATGCCGATATAGCCTCGAGCGATCGATCGATCTTATGATCAATATGCGCAGTCAGCTGTGAGATGACCGCATCATCCCAAGCAGGCCGCACATCTCCTGCAGATGTACTCGGCGTATGCTGACTACTACTCCCGACATGACCTGGCTCAGGCTGCGTCGGAGGAACTAGATCC
>NW_023348318.1:0-203 GCF_001411555.2 Juglans regia
ACTGGCCTGCATCATCGGCTGATGCTGGCTCACATCCCCGGCCAGTAGATGAGGCAGAAGTGCCTACATCCTCACGGGGTGTTGAGTGTGTAAATGTCTGAGCACCTCGATGAATCCCGATGTGCTCGCCGATGACATCTGCCGATACCTCAATGGAAACACCGCGTACAGTCACGGTGTGAGAGGATGCATCCGGAGGCATG
>NW_023348319.1:0-203 GCF_001411555.2 Juglans regia
TAGTTTGATGGGTGCGATCATACCAGCACTAATGCACCGGATCCCATTAGAACTCCGCAGTTAAGCGTGCTTGGGCGAGAGTAGTACTAGGATGGGTGACCTCCAGGGAAGTCCTCGTGTTGCACCCCACGTTTTTGTTTTTTCCGCCTTGGGAGAGGCGTTGACAATAAGGACAACTCGGGAGTGGATTCTTAGGAAAATCG
>NW_023348320.1:0-203 GCF_001411555.2 Juglans regia
TATGGAGTGCATTCCACATGCCCTCCATCCATACACACCATATCACCCCTATGGCATGGCCGCCATATGGTACATCATTATATCACATGGAGTACACTCCTCGTATACTCCCTTCATACACACTACGACACATCACCCTTATGGCATCCTTGCCATATGGTGAATCACCCATCATATGGAGTACATTTCACATGTACTCCATC
>NW_023348321.1:0-27775 GCF_001411555.2 Juglans regia
AAACAAGAACAAGAGAAACACGGAAGGAATGAAAAAAAATGGCACGTGAATCAAGAGAATTATACAAATGAAACAGTAACAATAAGACAAGATACCAACTCGAATCACCCCCTTTGATGATAAGGCTCAAGAAAAAAAATCTCGAAATTTTTTTTTTTTTTACTATTTTTTTTTCTTTTATTTTTCTTTCTTTTCACCAACTGATTTGATCACAATCAAGAATAAGCAGTTGAGAAAACCTTAACAATAACTCAAAAACCCTTGGGCAAGTGATATACGGCAGCCCCTAGAACAAGAGATTTCCGCCAACACAAACCCTAGAACAATGAATTTCAGCAACCCTAACAATAGTGAAGAAATCTGCTAACCACCACTATTTTTTTTTTTTTTTTGTAATCAATCCTAGAACAATGAAGCCCTAGAATTAAATATGCAAGAAATAAAAGATAGAATAAGACCTTATTGGAAACCTTGCTCTGAATACCAAATGATATGAACCCGTGGGAATGAATTCCCTTGAACCCACAATCAAATTGAAAACTTCCTAAGAAAACCAAAAATTAAGTCAAGGATGGAGAATCTAGACCCAATGATAACTCGTTTCAAGAACCTAGATTATATTAAAATCTAGACCTGTTAAAGAACCCGTCTCAAAAACCCAGATTATAAAGGAGGAACGCCACAAAGGTTGTGATTTACCTTTGATAAGTTCAAAAGTTCAATAAAGAACGAGAGGAGAAAACTCAACTCACAAATAAAATTTAATATTGTCTAACCCCTCAAATGAGGTTACAAAGAGTTTTTAAACCCAAACCTAATCAAAACCCTAGCCAAAATAAAACCCCTTTTATCCAAAATTACCCTTGATGAATAGTACCGGCTACAGTACGCGCGGCTACATTAACCCCTCTAATAAATTGATGAAACTCTAGTTCCTAAAAGTAACTTTCCAAATAAGCCCTTGGCCAAAATACAAGGACTTCCCAAAAACATAGTTCATAAGAAATAAGACAGCCAAGCATCTTTAAGCCCACTTATTCTAAACTAATAAAATAAATCATTTAACCAAATTGGAAGCCTCCAATAACAATAGGCCGTATCTCTAAGTCATGTCTTCCACAGCTTGAATCAAGTGCATCAAAACTGGTTCTTCTTCTTTCAAACCCATCTTGAGTGTTGGGCTCTTGCTAGCTTCATCCCAAGTGGATTGCACCAATCCTTGCATTGCTTCCTTGATCTTCTTGACCCTTGATCTTGTAATTAGCCCATCTGGAACTTGCAAAGGATGCTTAAGAGTAGGCCCACATTGGTTCCTATCAGACTGTCTCATAGCGCATTTTGGACTTGGACTTCTTGCAATTTCATTTTGTGATTTATTTTTATTCTCTTGATCCGAATTACTCTCTAACCCACCTTATTTGAAGTTATCATTTATTTGATATTTTGGAAAGTTATCCCAACGGTGAAGTCTTCTTATGTTGAAGCATCCTTACTTTGCTGAAAGTCCACACGTCTATCCACATTAAAAGTCAACCCACATTAAAAATGAAGAATCTTTATTACTTAAAAGTCTTACTCAATTCAGAAGTCATGCTTCGTTGAAAACTCTTAGAAATTATTCTAATTCAAAAATTGCTTTGAATTTGACTGGGTTTTAGCTCTATTTTTTATGGATTATGAAATTAAAAATAAAAATGTGCTTAGGAGTATCCCAAAGTAAATATAAACTAAATTCAAGAAATTAAATTAATTTTTATGATTTTTATTCACATTTTAACATTTTAGTCAAATAATTAGGTATTTAAAGTGCACTCATCATCACTATTACATGTACTTTGATAAATTATACGTGCGTATTTTGAACTTTTACTTTTACAAAAGTAGGAGGAGGATATTATATTCATTTTTTAATTTTAGACCTAAGTTAATGTGAGATCAGCAATACACAAAAAGTATTTTAGTATTTTAGCTTTTCAGTTTAGGATGTTTATTTCACTTTACGGGTGCTCAATTTTTAAGAATTCAAGTTTTAGCCCCAAGTAAGATTTGGGATGTTCCGACCGGTTGGCACTCCTGGCACTGCAGATCCTCACCGAACACTTTACTAAGGAACGAGGGTACCACACCCCTCCTTTAGTGCTTGTACTCTCTTTTCTCTTTTGAGTTAATGTTTATCTTGTACTAGTGATTAAAACCACGATTTCTTTGTCTCTTTTTTATTTTTACAAAGAGATGACTTCTTCGTGTGAGTCAGAACACACGACCTTTATCTCTTTTATTAGAATAAAGAGAGGGCATACCAATTAAATTACGAGTCAATCGACACGCTGTTTAGTTTTATTTGATTGGACTTCCCATTATATGACATACAATTTAAAGTCAAAATGATCATTATTACTATTACATGCACTTTGATAGAGTATAGGTGCACACTTTGTATTTTGAACTTTTGCTTTCACAAAAGTAAAAAGGGGATACTATGACAATTTTTAAATTTTAGACCCATGTTAATTTAATCAACAATGAGTTTGCTACTAGTCATCCATACGAACCACACACTACATTTTTTTTAATTTTTTTTTATTATATTCTTTTTAAACTAATTGAATTCTTCTACTCATCATTTATATACCACACATTTTGTAAGAGAAAAAAATAAAAAAAATATAGTGTGCGGTGTGTGGGGTGATGTATAGAATTTTTCAATCAACAATACATGGAAAGTATTTTGCTTTTCAGAAAGAAAAATACTATAGACAACCGCCCTGGGGAATCTTTGAAAAAACCGTAGCCCACGTGGAGATGAAACGTCCTGTTTCATTTGATAACTCAAAATGCACTCACCGTTGGGCTTCTCCATGAAGCCAACCCCTTTCCTTCCCTTCGTCTTCTCTACTCCAACACACCTCTCCTCTTTCTCTCGCTCTCTCTGCCAAACCCAAGAAACCATGGAGATCCCGGAAAAGCTTCTCAAGTACAAGTTCCCCATCATCTTTGCTCTCACTCTCTCTCTCACCATCGTCCTCGTAGCACCCAGTTTCATCACCATCTTGGCTTACTTCTGGCCCCTCTTTATCTCCACCACACTCTTCCTCTTTGCTGTGATTTTCTTAGGGTAGACTTTCGTAAAGGGCACAGACATCCACGATGACGACAAGGCCGGAGAGGGACTCCTCGATTAAGTCGCTGGGCAACCTGAACATCCGCTAGAGAACTTCAAGTCCGAGTAGCAGCACGAAACAACAAAGCTCTTCTGTTCTCTAGAACCCACAAAGTGGACAAACAACTCATACCCAAGAATTAGAGAAGAAATTAGCAAATGGAAGAAAAAAAGAGGAATAAAAATCTAAAAAAATTCATGAAAAAGAGGAATAAAAAATCCTCGTCGAAGTGCAACCACATGGGATTGGAAGAGGAAAAAGGAGTAGAATGGTTAGTTTCTTCCTCCCAATCTAAATGCTTTGCAATCGAAATGGGATTGGGCATTTTTCAGTCAGTGGTCTTCTTCTTTTCACTCAAAATGCTCTGCAAAAATGGGTTTGGGCGGTAAAAATATAACATTTCCCACCATTTTCTGTCACTTACGAGGCCTCGGTTGATTTCTGGATGCAAAGGAACTTTCAAATATAGCAACAAGAAATGGCCAAAATCCAGCGCCCTATTCTCTATATAACTAGTATATATCTGATGAAAACCCAAGCCAACTTTGGAGTGATAGGGTCAAAGAAAGTGATATGAACCCGCGGGAATAAATTCCCTTGAACCCACAGACAATTTGAAAACTCCCCAAGAAAGCCAAAAATCAAGTCAAGGATGGAAAATCTAGACCCGATGAGAACTCGTTTCAAGAACCTAGATTATATTAAAATCTAGACCCGTTGAAGAACCCGTCTCAAGAACCCAGATTACAAAGGAGGAACGCCACAAAGGTTGTGATTTACTTTTGATAAGTTCAAAAGTTCAATTAAGAACAAGAGGAGTAAAACTCAACTCACAATGAATAAATTCATCAAATTTCATAAATTTCATAATCTGATTAGAATGAGGCTACATAGAGTATTTAAAGCAAAACCTAATGAAACCCTAGCCAAAATAAACCCCATCTTCCAAAAGTGCCCCCGGATGAACAGTGCCTCGGCTACAGTGCCGCGCTACAGTAACTCGGCTACAGTAACCCTAACCCTAGTTCAATAAAATAATAACTTTCCCAACATGCCCTTGCATAAGCCCCCTTAAGTGCTTCCCATAATAAACTCAATTATTCTAAACAAATAAAATAAGTTCTTTAAATGAATTAAATAAGTTGAAACCCTTCAAGAGCCCAAAGCCTTTAAGACTTGTTGTTGCCATCTTCCATAGCTGATCAAATGAATCAAAATTGGATCTTCATCCTTCAAGCCTCATCTTGAATGTTGAGCTCTTGCTAAACTCGTCCCAAGTGGATTGCATCAATCCTTGCATTGTCTCCGTGATCTTTAAGACTAGGCCCATCATGGTTCCCATCATTCCCCCTCTCCTCAAAAGGATTCGACCTCAAATCTCCACCTTGGTTCCCATCAATCCCCCTCTCCTCAAAAGGATTCAACCTTGAATCTCCACCTGGATCAAAGGGAAAAACGTTAGTAATATTATCATTAATTTCATATGCAATATCATTAATTTGTTCAAGAATTTGAAAAGATCCATCCAAGCTACTCATGTCGTCAACAGGTAAAGGCATTAAATCAAAATGAGTAAATGGATTAGGGCTATAAACAATTGCGAAAGGAAAATATAAAGTGGTAGTATGCATGGTCCTATTATATGCAAACTCTATAAATCTATCCACAACCATATAAATAGAATCTCTACTTATTTCTTTCCTTGGCAGCCCCAAAACAGAGTCCATATATACAAACTCATTGAAACGCAAATGATACTCCTGTAAACGTTCATGCAAGAAGTCAATGTATGGCAAATGATACTCCGACAAACGTTCATGCAACATGTTAATGAATGACAAATGATACTTCCACAAACGTTCATGTAACACGTCAATGAAAGGCAAATGATACTCCCACAAACATTCATGTAACACATCGATGAATGACAATTGATACTTCCACAAACGCTCATGCAACACGCCATTGAAAGGCAAATGATATTCCCACAAATGTTCATGCAACACGTCATTGAAAGGCAAATGATATTCCCACAAATGTTCATGCAAC
The DNA here is from genome assembly GCF_001411555.2 of Juglans regia. Lineage (NCBI taxonomy): Eukaryota > Viridiplantae > Streptophyta > Magnoliopsida > Fagales > Juglandaceae > Juglans > Juglans regia. The sequence goes on from NW_023348321.1 coordinate 5,211, forward strand.
ACAACAAAAGTCTTCCTTACACCAAGGTTACCCAACAAACCAGCATGTCTATCACACACAAACAACTTATGCATAAAACTAGTAGGTACACAAAATCTAATATTTCTAAACAAGTACCAATCTAGCTTATAGAACTTACCAAAAGATGCTTTCTCACATGTCCCATACACACTAGCAAAGTCATCATCATTAGCATGCAATCCCTTATCATATTCAAATCTCAACAATTTTGCATAAAAAATGAAGACAAGGACATACCTTCTTGCTAAAGTATCAACCACAAAATTTTTCATACCTTGTGTGTATTTGAATACATGAGGAAAAGTCTCAATACAATCCTCCCGCTTAGCAAGCATTCTAGTCAACAACTTACCTTGTCCCTTTAAGTGTGTCAATGACTCATGTTTTTCCAAGAAAGGTCGGTTAGGAATTGTCGCATCTGGCACAAAATCAATGTAGTGCCCTATCTCCCTAATAGATGGCAATCCAGTAAATACACCGCTTGGAAACACGACCTCATATCCCTGCAACAAAGAGACAACAATACTAGGCAAACGTACGTCAAGTTCGTTAGGATTAAGACTCGCCTTAGCATAAAAACTCACTTTTCTCTTTGTTTTTCTCTCACTTTCTTCACACTCTCTTTTCTTTCCCCTCTCTTTTTCTTTTTCACTCTCTTTTTCCCTTTCAGACTCTTTTTTCTTTTCACTCTCTTTTTTTCTGTCACTCTCTTTTTCTTCATCTTTTTTTGTACTCTCGACCTCATAATTATTTTTCAACTCATTCTCTCTTTTACTTGAGGTCTTAGTCTCACCCTCTTCTTTTTTCTCTCTCATTTTTCTCTCTTTCTCCATTTCGGTCTCACCATTTCTTTTCTTCTCAATCTCACATTCACTCTTGCTTTTCAGCTCAATCTCACTTTCACTTTCACTCTCACCTTCACTCTTGCTTTTCAGCTCATTCTCACTTTCACTCTTCCTTGTTTGCTCAATCTCTTTTTCACCTTTTCTTTTTTGATCACTCTCACTTTTACTCTTTCTTTTTTTATCACTCTCATTTTCACTCTTTCTGTTTTGAGCAACCTCACATTTCAGCTTCAATTGATCCCCATGGACCTGTGTTGGAGTTAAAGGAGCAAGTTTGATTGTTTTTCCATCTTTTTCAAAACTGTACATGTTCCTTAACCCATCATGGATCACCTTCCTATCATACTGCCATGGCTTTCCTAACAAAATATGACTAGCATGCATAGGCACTACATCACAAAGCACCAAATCCTGGTATTTCCCAATTGAAAAAGAAATTAGCACTTGCTTATTTACCCTAACCTCCCCACAATCACTCAACCAGTGCAACATGTATGGTCTAGGGTGTTTCAAGGTACGTAAATTCAATTTCTCAACTAAAGTAGTGCTAGCTAAATTAATACAACTCCTCAAATCAATGATCATACTACATACCTTGTTGTTGATGTGGCATCTAGTATGAAAAATATTCTCACTCTGCTGCTCTATATCATCCATCTTAATTTTTGTACTGAGTGCATGCCTGGTAACAAGAGAATCACCATACTCTTCATTCTCATACCCATTTTCAACACAAAACTCGGGACACCTCCTATCTCTCCTGCCATGAAGATATCTAATTACCGCATCTTGATAATCCATCATATCCCTCACTTCACCCAACACCAAGTTCAACTTCTCAAACTGTTGTTGCACGGCTTGCAACACAAAGGATGAGTTCTCTTCTACACATTTTGATGATGAGTCACTTCTTTGAGACATCATAGTTTGCTGCACAAAAAGAATGTTTGCGAAAAACCTCACACACTCCCTTACGTGTTTACACTCGAATAATGACACTCCACTCGTGTTTCACTCTTAATTGGTTTTTTCCCGATAATAGTCTCACACTCTCTTGCCTTTTACCTCAAGAGTTTTCCCGCTCAAGTTCTTTAAGAACTAGTTGAACTAAATCAAGACAATACAACCTTGTATTATTCCAACCAGTAATATAGAACAAAGAAACAAGGAATGAATAAAATGACACGAGAATTAAGGAATTTATACGAGGGAAAGAGTAATTATAAAACGAGATACCAACTAGAAAGATATATTATGCTCCTATGATGATAAAAACTCAATCAACAAATACTTTCTTTTCTCTTTATTGTAACTATATAGCAACTTTGAATATGCTACATTATCTTTTCTTCTTCTTTTCTTTTTTTGTTTTTTTTTAGAATTTTTTTTTCTTTTTTTTTCTTTTCTTTTCTTTTCTCTAATTCAATCACAAATAGCAATATTCAATTGTGAAAATCAATAATTTTAATTCAAACACACAAGCATGGACAATGAAGTAGAAGAGAATCAATGGAACGACACTCCAAGCAATTGACAAACTTAGAGATGCAGGAAACCCTAGAATTTTGAAACCTTAGGTGATGCAAATTTCAGCCAAACCCAAAACCTAAGAATTTCGGCAGCCTACTTTTTGTTTCTATTTTTTTTTTTGTCAACCCTAGAGCAATGAAGCCCTAGAATTAAACTTATGGATGCAAGAATTAAAAGATAGAAATAGACTTGATAGGAAACCTTGCTCTGAATACCAAATGATATGAATCCGCGGGAATGAAATCCATTGAACCCACAATCAATTTGAAAACTCTCCAAGAAAGGCAAAATCAAGCCAATGGATGGAGAACCTAGACCCGATAAGAACTCGTTTCAAGAAGTTAGATTATATTAAAATCTAGACTCATTGAAGAACCCGTCTCAAGAACCCAGATTACAAAGGAGGAACGCCACAAAGGTTGTGATTTACCTTTGATAAGTTCAAAAGTTCAATTAAGAACAAGAGGAGTAAAACTCAACTCACAATGAATAAATTCATCAAATTTCATAAACTTCTGAAAATGAGGCTACAAAGAGTATTTAAAACCAAAACCTAATTAAAACCCTAGCTAAAATAAAGTCCCTTTTACCCAAAATGCCCCTGGATGAACAGTGCCGCGGCTACAGTAATGCTACAGTAACCTCTTGAAACCCTAGTTCAATAAAATAATAACTTTCTCAACATGCCCTTGCATAGGCCCCCTTAAGTCCTTCCCGTAAGAAAACCAATTGTTCTAAACCAATAAAATAAGTTCTTTAAATAATTTAAATAAATTGAAAGCCTTCAAATCCCAAAGCTTTAACTCATGCTTGATGGGAACCAATGTGGGCCTAGTCTTAAAGATATGTTGCAAGTACCAGATGGGTCAAATACAAGTTCAAGGGCTTAAACGATGAAGATTATGCTTTGATTCATTTCATAAGCTATGGAAAGGGCAACAACATGACTTATAGGCTTTGGACACTTGAAGACTCAAGGGCATATTGGGAAAGTTATTACTTTATTGAACTAGGGTTAGGGTTACTGTAGCGAGTTACTGTAACTCCATACTGTAGCCGCGTCACGGTTCATCCAGGGGTACTTTTGGAAGATAGGGGGTTTATTTTGGCTAGGGTTTCATTATGTTTTGCTTTAAATACTCTATGTGGCTACATTTTAATCAGTTTATGAAGTTTATGAAATTTGATGAATTTATTTATTGTGAGTTGAGTTTTACTCCTCTTGTTCTTAATTGAACTTTTGAACTTATCAAAGGTAAATCACAACCTTTGTGGCATTCCTCCTTTGTAATCTGGGTTCTTGAAACGGGTTCTTCAACGGGTCTAGATTTTAATATAATCTAGGTTCTTGAAACAAGTTCTCATCGGGTCTAGATTCTCCATCCATAGACTTGATTTTGGCTTTCTTGGGAAGTTTTCAAATTGACTGTGGTTTCAAGGGATTCCTTTCCCGCGGGTTCATATCATTTGGTATTCAGAGCAAGGTTTCCAATCAGGTCTGATTCTATCTTTTAATTCTAGCATCCTCAAATTTAATTCTAGGGCTTCATTGTTCTAGACTTGCCAAAAAAAAAAAAAAATAGAAACAAAAAGTAGGCTGCCGAAATTCTTAGGATTTTGGGTTTGGCTGAAAATTGCATCACCTAGGGTTTCAATATTCTAGGGTTTCCTATATCTCTAAGTCTGTCAATTGCTTGGAGTGTCGTTCCATTGATTCTCTTCTACTTCATTGTCCATGCTTGTGTGTTTGAATTCAATTGGTTGGTTTTCACAAATGACTATTGCTGTTTGTGGATGAATTAGAGAAAAGAAAAGAAAGGAAAAGAAAAGAAAGGAAAGGAAAAGAAAAGAAAAGAATAGAAAAGAAAGGAAAGGAAAAGAAAAGAAAAGAAAATTCGAAAAAAAAAAAAAACGAAAAAAAAAAAGAAGGGGATGAAGAAAAGAGAAGGTAGCATATTCAAAGTTGCTACATAGTTACAACAAAGAGAAAGAAAGAAATTTGTTGATTAAACCTTATGATCAAAGGGACTGCTGCATACATCACTCAAGTTGGTATATTGTCTTATTGTTAGTCTTTCATTCGTATAACTTCATTGATTCTCGTGTCATTTTTATTCCTTCATGTTTCTCTTGTTCTTGTTTCCTGGATCTAATTACTAGTTGGGATAATACAAGGTTATATTGTCTTGATTTAGTTCAACTAGTTCTTAATGAACTTGAGTGGGAAAACTCTTGAGGTAAAAGGCAAGAGAGTGTGAGATTATTATCGAGTAAAAAGTCAATTCAGAGTTACACACGAGTGGAGTGTCATTATTTGAGTGTAAACACGCAAGGGAGTGTGAGAGGTTTTTCACTAACATTCTTTTTGTGCAGCACATTATGATGTCTCATAGGAGTGACACATCACCAAAGGAGATGATGGTAGATAACACATCCTTTGTGTTGCAAGTCATGCAACAACAGTTTGAGAAGTTGAACTTAGTGTTGGGTGAAGTGAGGGATAGGATGGATCATCAAGATGTAATGATGGGAACCAAGATGAGCCTAGTCTTGAAGATCATTTGCAACTTCCAGATGGGCCAAGAAGATCAAAGAGACAATGCAAGGATTGATGCAATCCACCTGGGATAAGTTTAGCAAGAGGCCAACATTCAAGATGGGGCTTGAAGGATGAGGATCCTGTTTTAATTCATTTGATCAGCTACGGAAGAAGGCAATGACAAGACTTAAAGGCTTTGGGCTCTTGAAGGGTTTCAACTTATTTAATTCATTTAAAGAACTTATTTTATTTGTTTAGAATAATTGAGTTTATTATGGGAAGCACTTAAGGGGGCTTATGCAAGGGCATGTTGGGAAAGTTATTATTTTATTGAACTAGGGTTAGGGTTACTGTAGCCGAGTTACTGTAGCCACGGCACTGTTCATCCAGGGGTACTTTTGGAAGATGGGGGTTTATTTTGGCTAGGGTTTCATTAGGTTTTCATTTAAATACTCTATGTAGGCTCATTCTAATCAGTTTTATGAAGTTTATGAAATTTGATGAATTTATTTATTGTGAGTTGAGTTTTACTCCTCTTGTTCTTAATTGAACTTTTGAACTTATCAAAGGTAAATCACAACCTTTGTGGCGTTCCTCCTTTGTAATCTGGGTTCTTGAGACGAGTTTTTCAACGGGTCTAGATTTTAATATAATCTAGGTTCTTGAAACGAGTTCTCTTCGGGTCTAGATTCTCCATCCAAGATTTTGGCTTTCTTGGGGTGTTTTCAAATTGACTGTGGGTTTAAGGGAATTCATTCCCGCGGGTTCATATCATGTGGTAATTAGAAATCTTCATGGCAGGAGAGATAGGAGGCATCCCGAGTTTAGTGTTGAAAATGGGTATGAGAATGAAGAGTATGGTGATTCTCTTGTTACCAGGCATGCACTCAATACAGAAATTAAGATGGATGATATAGAGCAGAAGAGTGAGAATATTTTTCATACTAGATGCCACATCAACAACAAGGTATGTAGTATGATCATTGATTTGAGGAGTTGTATTAATTTGGCTAGCACTACTTTAGTTGAGAAATTGAATTTACGTACCTTGAAACACCCTAGATCGCACCTGTTGCAGTGGTTGAGTGATTGTGGGGAGGTTATGGTAAATAAGCAAGTGCTAGTTTCTTTTTCAATTGGAAAATACCAGGATATGGTGCTTTGTGATGTAGTGCCTATGCCTGCTAGTCATATTTTGTTGGAGAAGCCATGGCAGTATGATAGGAAGGTGATCCATGATGGGTTAAGGAACATGTACAGTTTTGAAAAAGATGGAAAAATAATCAAACTTGCTCATTTAACTCCAACACAGGTCCATGGGGATCAATTGAAGCTGAAATGTGAGGTTGCTCAAAACAGAAAGAGTGAAAATGAGAGTGATAAAAAAAGAATGAGTAAAAGTGAGAGTGAAAGTGAAAGTGAGATTGAGCTGAAAAGCAAGAGTGAAGATGAGATTGAGAAGAAAAGAAATAGTGAGACCGAAATGGAGAAAGAGAGAAAAATGAGAGAGAAAAAATAAAAGGGTGAGAATAAGACCTCAAGCACAAGAGAGAATGAGTTGAAAAATAATTGTGAGGTCGAGAGTACCAAAAAAGATGAAGAAAAAAAGAGTGACAGAAAAAAAGAGTGTGAAAGGGAAAAAGAGAGTGGAAAGAAAAGAGAGTGTGAAGAAAGTGAGAGAAAAACGAAGAGAAAAGTGAGTTTTTATGCTAAGGCAAGTCTTAATCCTAACGAACTTGACGTATGTTTGCCTAGTATTGTTGTCTCTTTGTAGCAGGGATATGAGGTCGTGTTTCCAAGTAGTGTATTTAGTGGATTGCCACCTATTAGGGAGATAGAGCACTACATTAATTTTGTGCCAGGTGCAACAATTCCTAACCGACCTTTCTTGGAAGAACATGAGTCATTGACACACTTAAAGGGACAAGGTAAGTTGTTGACTATAATGCGTGCTAAGTGGGAGGATTGTATTGAGACTTTTCCTCATGTATTCAAATACACACAAGGTATGGAAACTTTTGTGGTTGATGCTTTAGCAAGAAGGTATGTACTTATCTTCATTTTAGATGCAAAATTGTTAAAACTTGAATATGATAAGGAATTGCATGCTAATGATGATGACTTTGCTATTTTATATGGAACATGTGAGAAAGCATCGTTTGGTAAGTTCTATAAACTAGATTGGTACTTGTTTATAAAGAATAGATTTTATGTACCTACTAGTTTTATATGTAAGTTGCTTGTGTGCGATGGACATGGTGGTTTGTTGGGTAACCATGGTGTAAGGAAGACTTTTGTTGTGTTGCATAAACGTTTGTGGGAATATCATTTGCCTTTCAATGACGTATTGCATGAACGTTTGTGGAAGTATCAATTGCCATTCATTGATGTGTTGCATGAACGTTTGTGGGACTATCATTTGCCCTTCATTGAGTTTGCATATATTTGGAGTAGTCATTTTGGTGTCAAGAAAATATTAGACATTTTGTATGAACATTTATGTTGGTCTAAGATGAAGAGAGATGTCAATTGTATTTGTGGCAGGTGCATTACATGCAGAAAGGCCAAATTTATACTTTTGCCACATGGGTTGCATACGCTCTTACCTATTCCTAGTGAGTCATGTGTAGACATATCTATGGACTTTGTTTTGGGGCTGCCTAGGAAAGAAAGGAGTAGAAATTCTATTTTTGTGGTTATGGATGGATTTATAGAGTTTGCATATAACAGGACCATGCATACTACCACTTTATATTCTCCTTTTGAAATTGTTTATAGACTTAATCTATTTACTCATTTAGATTTAATATCTTTATCTGTTGACAACAGGAGTAGCTTAGATGGATGTTCTCAAATTCTTGAACAAATTAATGACAATGCATATGAAATCAATGATAATGTTACTAACATTTTTCCCTTTGATCCAGGTGGAGATTCGAGGTCGAATCCTTTTGAGAAGAGGGAGAATGATGGGAACCAATGTGGGCCTAGTCTTAAAGATATGTTGCAAGTACCAGATGGGTCAAATACAAGTTCAAGGGCTTAAACGATGAAGATTATGCTTTGATTCATTTCATAAGCTATGGAAAGGGCAACAACATGACTTATAGGCTTTGGACACTTGAAGACTTTCAACTTATTTAATTAATTTCAAGGACCTATTTTATTTGCTTAGAATAATTGGGTTTATGCCTATGCAAGGGCATATTGGAAAAGTTATTATTTTATTGAACTAGGGTTAGGGTTACTGTAGCGAGTTACTGTAGCTCCATACTGTAGCCGCGGCACTGTTCATCCAGGGGCACTTTTGGAAGATGGGGGGTTTATTTTGGCTAGCGTTTCATTATGTTTTGCTTTAAATACTCTATGTGGCCACATTTTAATCAGTTAATGAAGTTTATGAAATTTGATGAATTTATTCATTGTGAGTTGAGTTTTACTCCTCTTGTTCTTAATTGAACTTTTGAACTTATCAAAGGTAAATCACAACCTTTGTGGCGTTCCTCCTTTGTAATTTGGGTTCTTGAGACGGGTTCTTCAATGGGTCTAGATTTTAATATAATTTAGGTTCTTGAAACGAGTTTTCATCGGGTCTAGATTCTCCATCCACAGACTTGATTTTGGCTTTCTTGGGAAGTTTTCAAATTGACTGTGGGGGTTCAAGGGATTCCTTTCCCACGGGTTCATATCATTTGGCTCATTGATGGAGGGAGTTGTACTAATGTGGCTAGCACTACTTTGGTTGAGAAATTGAATTTACCAACCTTAAAACACTCTAGACCATACAAATTGCAGTGGTTGAATGATTGTGGAGAGGTTAGGATGGATAAACAAGTGTTAGTTACTTTTTCTATTGGGAAGTATCAAGATGAGGTGCTTTGTGATGTTGTGCCTATGCATGCGGGCCATATTTTGTTGGGGAGGCTGTGGCAGTATGATAGGAGAGTGACACATGATGGGTTCAAGAACATGTACAGCTTTGAAAAGGAGGGCAAAACAATTAAACTTGCTCCTTTAACTCCAAGCCAGGTCTATGAAGACCAATTGAAATTGAAAAGTGAGGTTGCTCAAAAAAGAAAGAGTGAAAATGAGAGTGATCAGAAGAGAAAGAGTGAAAATGAGAGTGATCAAAAAAGGAAGAGTGAAAAAGAGATTGAGCAAAAAAGAAAGAGTGAGAGTGAATATGAGCATAAAAGAAAGAGCGAGAAAGAAAGTAGAGAGGTGGCTGAGAGTAAAGAAAAAATAGTGGAGCCACGAGAGAAAAAAGAAAGAGAGTCTTCTGAGAGAAAAGGAAAGGCAAAAGTGAGTTTCTATGCAAGAGAGAGTGAGGTTAAGAGGGCTTTCTTCGCAGATCACCCTATGATTTTTCTTGTCTATAAAGAGTCTTATCTTACTCTTGATGAAACTAACCAGTCTCTTCCTAGTTTGGCTGTTTCTTTGTTGCAGGAGTTTGAGGATGTATTCTCGGAGGAGATGCCAAATGAGTTGCCACCCATTAGAGGCATTGAGCACCAGATTGATTTTGTGCCCGGGGCTGCTATTCCAAACCGACCAGCCTATAGGAGTAATCCAGAGGAGACAAAGGCGCTTCAGAGGCAAGTTGAGGATTTGATGAGCAAGGGGTACGTGAGGGAGAGCATGAGCCCTTGTGCAGTACCAGTGCTACTAGTGCCAAAGAAGGATGGGACGGGGAGGATGTGCATTGATTGCAGGGCGGTCAACAATATCACGGTAAAGTATCGCCATCCCATTCCTAGATTGGATGATATGCTTGATGAATTGCATGGTTCATGTATTTTCAGTAAAATTGATCTTAAAAGGGGGTACCATCAAATTAGAATGAAAGAGGGTGATGAATGGAAAACTGCTTTTAAGACTAAGTATGGGCTTTATGAATGGTTGGTTATGCCATTTGGACTTACAAATGCGCCCAGTACTTTCATGAGATTAATGAATCATGTCCTACGTGCATTCATAGGCAAGTTTGTGGTTGTGTACTTTGATGATATCTTAGTGTACAACAAGAACTTAAATGAACATATTGAGCATTTGAGATATGTGTTTGATGTGTTGAGATGTGAAAAGTTGTATGCTAATTTCAAGAAATGTGCCTTTTGCATGGAAAAAGTTGTTTTTTCTTGGTTACGTTGTTAGTACAAAGGGTATTGAGGTGGATGAAGAGAAAGTCAAGGCCATCAAGGAGTGGCCAACGCCAAAAAGCATCACTGAGGTAAGAAGCTTTCATGGGTTAGCTAGCTTTTATCGGCATTTTGTTAAAGACTTGATGGGAACCAAGGTGGGCCTAGTCTTAAAGATATGTTGCACGTTCCAGATGGGCCAAATACAAGTTCAAGGGCTTAAACGATGAAGATTATGCTTTGATTCATTTCATAAGCTATGGAAAGGGCAACAACATAACTTATAGGCTTTGGACACTTGAAGGCTTTCAACTTATTTAATTAATTTCAATGACCTATTTTATTTGCTTAGAATAATTGGGTTTATACCTATGTAAGGGCATGTTGGGAAAGTTATTATTTTATTCAACTAGGGTTAGGGTTACTGTAGCCGAGTTACTGTAGCTCGGCACTGTAGCCGCGGCACTGTTCATCCAGGGGTACTTTTGGAAGATGGCGGTTTATTTTAGCTAGGGTTTCATTAGGTTTTCCTTTAAATACTCTATGTAGCCTCATTTTAATCAGATTATGAATTTTATGAAATTTGATGAATTTATTCATTGTGAGTTGAGTTTTACTCCTCTTGTTCTTAATTGAACTTTTGAACTTATCAAAGGTAAATCACAACCTTTGTGGCGTTCCTCCTTTGTAATCTGGGTTCTTGAGACGGGTTCTTCAACGGGTCTAGATTTTAATATAATCTAGGTTCTTGAAACGAGTTCTCATCGGGTCTAGATTTTCCATCCTTGACTTGATTTTGGCTTTCTTGGGGAGTTTTCAAATTGTCTGTGGGTTCAAGGGAATTCATTCCCGCGGGTTCATATCATTTGGTATTCAGAGCAAGGTTTCCAATCAGGTCTGATTCTATCTTTTAATTTTAGCATCCTTAAATTTAATTCTAGGGCTTCATTGTTCTAGGGTTGCCAAAAAAAAAAATTGAAACAAAAAGTAGGCTGCCAAAATTCTTAGGGTTTTGGGTTTGGCTGAAATTTGCATCACCTAGGGTTTCAAAATTCTAGGGTTTCCTGCATCTCTAAGTTTGTCAATTGCTTTGAGTGTCATTCCATTGATTCTCTTCTATTTCATTGTCCATGTTTGTGTGTTTGAATTCAATTGGTTGGTTTTCACAATTGAATATTGTTGTTTGTGGATGAATTAGAGAAAAGAAAGGAAGAGAAAAGAAAAGAAAAGAAAGGAAAGGAAAAGAAAGAAAAGAAAAGAAAGGAAAGGAAAAGAAAAGAAAAGAAAATTCCAAAAAAAAAAAAAAGAAGAAGATGAAGAAAAGAGAAGGTAGCATATTCAAAGTTGCTACATAGTTACAACAAAGAGAAAGAAAGAAATTTGTTGATTTAAACCTTATGATCAAAGGGGCTGCTGCATACATCACTCAAGTTGGTATCTTGTCTTATTCTTACTCTTTCATTCGTATAACTTCATTGATTCTCGTGTCATTTTTATTCCTTCATGTTTCTCTTGTTCTTGTTTCCTGGATCTAATTACTAGTTGGGATAATACAAGGTTGTATTGTCTTGATTTAGTTCAACTAGTTCTTAATGAACTTGAGTGGGAAAACTCTTGAGGTAAAAGGCAAGAGAGTGTGAGATTATTATTGAGTAAAAAGCCAATTCAGAGTTACACACGAGTGGAGTGTCATTATTTGAGTGTAAACACGTAAGGGAGTGTGTGAGGTTTTTCACTAACATTCTTTTTGTGCTGCACATTATGATGTCTCATAGGAGTGACTCATCACCAAAGGAGATGGTAGATAACACATCCTTTGTGTTGCAAGTCATGCAACAACAGTTTGAGAAGTTGAACTTAGTGTTGGGTGAAGTGAGAGATAGGATGGATCATCAAGATGTGGTAATTAGAAATAATGGCAGGAGAGATAGGAGGCGTCCCGAGTTTAGTGTTGAAAATGGGTATGAGAATGAAGAGTATGGTGATTCTCTTGTTACTAGGCATGCACTCAATACAAAAATTAAGATGGATGATATAGAGCAGAAGAGTGAGAATATTTTTCATACTAGATGCCATATCAACAACAAGGTATGTAGTATGATCATTGATTTGAGGAGTTGTATTAATTTAGCTAGCACTACTTTAGTTGAGAAATTGAATTTACGTACCTTGAAACACCCTAGACCATACATGTTGCACTGGTTGAGTGATTGTGGGGAGGTTAGGGTAAATAAGCAAGTGCTAGTTTCTTTTTCAATTGGGAAATACCAGGATATGGTGCTTTGTGATGTAGTGCCTATGCATGCTAGTCATATTTTATTAGGAAAGCCATGGCAGTATGATAGGAAGGTGATCCATGATGGGTTAAGGAACATGTACGGTTTTGAAAAAGATGGAAAAACAATCAAACTTGCTCCTTTTACTCCAAAACAGGTCCATGGGGATCAATTGAAGCTGAAATGTAAGGTTGCTCAAAACAGAAAGAGTAAAAGTGAGAGTGATCAAAAAAGAAAAAGTGAAAAGGAAATTGAGCAAACAAGGAAGAGTGAAAGTGAGAATGAGCTGAAAAGCAAGAGTGAAGGTGAGAGTGAAAGTGAAAGTGAGATTGAGCTGAAAGGCAAGAGTGAATGTGAGATTGAGAAGAAAATAAATAGTGAAACCTCAAGAAAAAGAGAGAATGAGTTGAACAACAATTATAAGGCCGAGAGTTCAAAAACAGAGGAGAGTGAAAGAAAAATAGAGAGTGAAAAGAACAAAGAGAGTGAGAGGAAAAAAGAGAATGAGGCCGAAACATCAAAAGAAAGAGTGAGAGAAAAAGAAAATAGAGAGGTAGTAGAGAGTCAAGAAAAAAGAGTGGAGCCACAAGAGGAAAAAGAAAGAGAGATTGTAGAGAGAAATAAAAAGACAAAAGTGAGTTTTTATGCTAAGGCCAGCTTTTATACTAACGAATTTAACGACTCTTTGCCTAGTGTTGTTGTTTCTTTGTTGCAGGGATATGAGGTCGTGATTCCTAGAGGTGTGTTTAGGGGATTGTCACCTATTAGGGAGATAGAGCACTACGTTGATCTTGTGCCAGGTGCGACAATTCCTAACCGACCTTTATTTGAAGAACATGAGTGCCTGACACACTTAAAGGGACAAGGTAAGTTGTTGAGTAGAATGCATGCTAAGTGGGAGGATTGTATTGAGACTTTTCCTCATGTATTCAAATACACACAAGGTATGGAAACTTTTGTGGTTGATGCTTTAGCAAGAAGGTATGTACTTATCTTCATTTTAGATGCAAAATTGTTGAAACTTGAATATGATAAGGAATTGCATGCTAATGATGATGACTTTGCTAGTGTGTATGAAACATGTGAGAAAGCATCGTTTGGTAAGTTCTATAAACCAGATTGGTTCTTGTTTAGAAAGAATAGATTTTGTGTACCTACTAGTTTTGTGCATAAGTTGCTTGTGTGTGATGAACATGGTGGTTTGTTGGGTAACCATGGTGTAAGGAAGACTTTTGTTGTGTTGCATGAACGTTTGTGGGAATATCATTTGCCTTTCAATGACGTGTTGCATGAACGTTTGTGGAAGTATCAATTGTCATTCATTGATGTGTTGCATGAATGTTTGTGGGACTATCATTTGCCCTTCATTGAATTTGCATATATTTGGAGTAGTCATTCTGGTGTCAAGAAAATATTAGACATTTTGCATGAACATTTATGTTAGTCTAAGATGAAGAGAGATGTCAATTGTATTTGTGGCAGGTGCATTACATGCAGAATGGCCAAATTTATACTTTTGCCACATGGGTTGCATACGCCCTTACCTATTCCTAGTGAGTCATGTGCAGACATATCTATGGACTTTGTCTTGGGGCTGCCTAGGAAAGAAAGGAGTAGAAATTCTATTTTTGTGGTTATGGATGGATTTATAGAGTTTGCATATAACAGGACCATGCATACAACCACTTTATATTCTCCTTTTGAAATTGTTTATAGACTTAATCTATTTACTCCTTTAGATTTAATGTCTTTATCTGTTGACAACAGGAGTAGCTTGGATGGATGTTCTCAAATTTTTGAACAAATTAATGACAATGCATATGAAATCAATGATAATGTTACTAACATTTTTCCCTTTGATCCAGGTGGAGATTCGAGGTCGAATCCTTTTGAGGAGAGGGGGAATGATGGGAACCAAGGTGGGCCTAGTCTTAAAGATATGTTGCACGTTCCAGATGGGTCAAATACAAGTTCAAGGGCTTAAACGATGAAGATTATGCTTTGATTCATTTCATAAGCTATGGAAAGGGCAACAACATAACTTATAGGCTTTGGACACTTGAAGGCTTTCAACTTATTTAATTAATTTCAAGGACCTATTTTATTTGCTTAGAATAATTGGGTTTATACCTATGTAAGGGCATGTTGGGAAAGTTATTATTTTATTCAACTAGGGTTAGGGTTACTGTAGCCGAGTTACTGTAGCTCGGCACTGTAGCCGCGGCACTGTTCATCCAGGGGTACTTTTGGAAGATGGCGGTTTATTTTAGCTAGGGTTTCATTAGGTTTTCCTTTAAATACTCTATGTAGCCTCATTTTAATCAGATTATGAATTTTATGAAATTTGATGAATTTATTCATTGTGAGTTGAGTTTTACTCCTCTTGTTCTTAATTGAACTTTTGAACTTATCAAAGGTAAATCACAACCTTTGTGGCGTTCCTCCTTTGTAATCTGGGTTCTTGAGACGGGTTCTTCAACGGGTCTAGATTTTAATATAATCTAGGTTCTTGAAACGAGTTCTCATCGGGTCTAGATTTTCCATCCTTGACTTGATTTTTGGCTTTCTTGGGGAGTTTTCAAATTGTCTGTGGGTTCAAGGGAATTCATTCCCGCGGGTTCATATCAAGACTTTAGCACCATTGCTGCACCACTCACTGAAGTAATTAAAAAGAATGTTGGGTTTCATTGGGGCGCTAATCAAGAGAATGCTTTTGCCAGTATTAAAGAAAGGTTGTGCTCTGCACCTGTGTTAGCATTACCTGATTTTAACAAAGCTTTTGAGATTGAATGTGATGCCTCAGGAATAGGGATTGGAGCCGTTTTGATGCAGGATAGGCGGCCCATAGCCTTCTTCAGTGAAAAGTTAAGTGGGGCATCCCTGAAGTACCCTACTTATGACAAAGAGCTTTATGCTCTTGTTCGTGCATTAGAGACTTGGCAGCACTACCTATGGCCAAGGGAATTTGTGATCCACACCGATCATGAATCATTGAAGCATCTCAAGGGTCAAGGTAAGTTGAATAAAAGGCATGCTAGATGGATGGAATACATTGAGACCTTTCCCTATGTCATCCGTTACAAGCAAGGTAAGGAGAACATTGCTGCTGATGCTCTATCCCGGAGGTATGTACTTCTTACTTCTATGAGTGCCAAAATGCTTGGGTTTGAATACGTGAAAGACATGTATGCCGATGATGCTGATTTTTCAAGTGTGTATGTGGCATGTGATAAGGCGGCATTTGGTAAGTTTTACAAGCATGATGGTTATTTGTTTAAAGAAAGCAAACTTTGTCTGCCAAATTGTTCTATGCGTGAATTATTGGTGCGTGAGGCACATGGTGGGGGATTAATGGGACACTTTGGTGTCAAGAAAACTTTAGACATTTTGCATGAACATTTCTTTTGGCCTAAGATGAAGAGAGATGTTAACCGTATTTGTGGAAGGTGCATTACATGTAGAAAGGCCAAATCTAAGGTTTTGCCACATGGGTTGTATACACCCTTACCCGTTCCTAGTGAGCCATGGGTAGACATATCTATGGACTTTGTTTTGGGGCTGCCTAGGACCAAAAGGGGTAGAGATTCTATTTTTGTTGTTGTGGATAGATTCAGTAAGATGGCACATTTCATTCCATGCCATAAAACAGATGATGCAACAAATATAGCTGACTTGTTTTTCAGGGAGATAGTGCGACTCCATGGTGTACCTAGGAGTATTGTTTCTGATAGGGATGTTAAATTCCTTAGCTACTTTTGGAAGGTGTTGTGGGGGAAATTGGGTACTAAGCTCTTATTTTCCACTACTTGTCATCCACAGACTGATGGTCAGACTGAAGTAGTTAATAGGACTTTAACTCAGCTTTTACGCACTGTTGTTCATAAGAATTTAAAAACTTGGGAGGATTGTTTGCCATTTATAGAATTTGCATATAATAGGACGATGCATACTACTACTTCATACTCTCCTTTTGAAATTGTTTATGGATTTAATCCACTTACTCCTTTGGATTTGATGCCTTTACCTGTTGATGAAAGGAGTAGTTTGGATGGACAAAAGAAGGCGGAGTTGGTGAAGTCACTTCATGATATGAACCCGCGGGAAAGGAATCCTTTGAACCCACAGTCAATTTGAAAATACCCCAAGAAAGCCAAAATCAAGTCTATGGATGGAGAATCTAGACCCGATGAGAACTCGTTTCAAGAACCTAGATTATATTAAAATCTAGACCCATTGAAGAACCCGTCTCAAGAACCCAAATTACAAAGGAGGAACGCCACAAAGGTTGTGATTTACCTTTGATAAGTTCAAAAGTTCAATTAAGAACAAGAGGAGTAAAACTCAACTCACAATGAATAAATTCATCAAATTTAATAAACTTCATAATCTGATTAAAATGAGGCTACATAGAGTATTTAAAGGAAAACCTAATGAAACCCTAGCCAAAATAAACCCCCATCTTCCAAAAGTACCCCTGGATGAACAGTGCCGCGGCTACAGTGCCGAGCTACAGTAACTCGGCTACAGTAACCCTAACCCTAGTTCAATAAAATAATAACTTTCCCAACATGCCCTTGCATAAGCTCCCTTAAGTGCTTCCCATTTATTCTAAACAAATAAAATAAATACTTTAAATGAATTAAATAAGTTGAAACCCTTCAAGAGCCCAAAGCCTTTAAGTCTTGTTGTTGCCATCTTCCATAGCTGATCAAATGAATCAAAATTGGATCTTCATCCTTCAAGCCTCATCTTGAATGTTGAGCTCTTGCTAAACTCGTCCCAAGTGGATTGCATCAATCCTTGCATTGTCTCCGTGATCTTTAAGACTAGGCCCATCATGGTTCCCATCATTCCCCCTCTCCTCAAAAGGATTCGACCTCGAATCTCCACCTTGGTTCCCATCAATCCCCCTCTCCTCAAAAGGATTCAACCTTGAATCTCCACCTGGATCAAAGGGAAAAACGTTAGTAATATTATCATTAATTTCATATGCAATATCATTAATTTGTTCAAGAATTTGAAAAGATCCATCCAAGCTACTCATGTCGTCAACAGGTAAAGGCATTAAATCAAAAGGAGTAAATGGATTAGGGCTATAAACAATTGCGAAAGGAAAATATAAAGTGGTAGTATGCATGGTCCTATTATATGCAAACTCTATAAATCTATCCACAACCATATAAATAGAATCTCTACTTATTTCTTTCCTTGGCAGCCCCAAAACAGAGTCCGTATATGCAAACTCATTGAAACGCAAATGATACTCCTGTAAACATTCATGCAACAAGTCAATGTATGGCAAATGATACTCCGACAAACGTTCATGCAACATGTTAATGAATGACAAATGATACTTCCACAAACGTTCATGTAACACATCAATGAAAGGCAAATGATACTCCCACAAACATTCATGTAACACATCGATGAATGACAATTGATACTTCCACAAACGTTCATGCAACACGCCATTGAAAGGCAAATGATATTCCCACAAATGTTCATGCAACACGTCATTGAAAGGCAAATGATATTCCCACAAATGTTCATGCAACACAACAAAAGTCTTCCTTACACCAAGGCTACCCAACAAACCAGCATGTCTATCACACACAAACAACTTATGCATAAAACTAGTAGGTACACAAAATCTAATATTTCTAAACAAGTACCAATCTAGTTTATAGAACTTACCAAAAGATGCTTTCTCACATGTCCCATACACACTAGCAAAGTCATCATCATTAGCATGCAATCCCTTATCATATTCAAATCTCAACAATTTTGCATCAAAAATGAAGACAAGGACATACCTTCTTGCTAAAGTATCAACCACAAAATTTTTCATACCTTGTGTGTATTTGAATACATGAGGAAAAGTCTGAACACAATCCTCCCGCTTAGCATGCATTCTAGTCAACAACTTACCTTGTCCCTTTAAATGTGTCAATGACTCATGTTTTTTCAAGAAAGTTCGGTTAGGAATTGTCGCACTTGGCACAAAATCAATGTAGTGCTCTATCTCCCAATTAGGTGGCAATCCACTAAATACACCACTTGGAAACACAATCTCATATCCCTGCAACAAAGAGACAACAATACTAGGCAAACATACGTCAAGTTCGTTAGGATTAAGACTCGCCTTAGCATAAAAACTCACTTTTCTCTTTGTTTTTCTCTCACTTTCTTCACACTCTCTTTTCTTTCCACTCTGTTTTTCTTTTTCACTCTCTTTTTCATAATTACTTTTCAACTCATTCTCTCTTTTGCTTAAGGTTTTAGTCTCACCCTCTTCTTTTTTCTCTCTCATTTTTCTGTCTTTCTCCATTTCGGTCTCACTGTTTCTTTTCTTCTCAATCTCACCTTCACTCTTTCTTTTCAGCACAATCTCACTTTCACTGTCACCTTCACTCTTACTATTAAGCTCATTCTCACTTTTTCTTGAGGTTTCAGCCTCACCCAAATCTTTTCCCTTTGGTGGTTCGGTCTTCTCCTTTGCTACAACTTGATCATTTTTGTCCCACTTTGGTTTCCAAGAAGTACTAGAAACCGAAGTATACCTTGATGTACCCTTTCCTTTTAGCCGTCTCTCCACCTTCATAGCCATGTGCACTATGTCCTCTACCTCCTCATAATGTTGCAACTCAACTACATTGGCTATCTCCCTATTCAACCCCCTCAAAAATCTTTTCATTATGGCCTCCCGATCCTCCACTACATTAGCCCGAATCATAGCCACCTCCATCTCCTTATGGTAGTCCTCTACACTCCTAGACCCCTGTATAAGATTTTGTAATTTTTTGTAGAGGTCTCTATAGTAGTGGCTAGGTACAAATCTCCGCCTCATGATAGCTTTCAACTCTCTCCATGTTTCTACAGGCCTCTCAAAATTCCTCCTCCTATTGGTCACTAATTGATCCCACCAAACAATCGCATAATCAGTGAACTCAATTACAACCAACTTCACCTTCTTCTCTTCAGAGTAATTATGACAATCAAACACCAACTCTATTCTTTTCTCCCACTCTAAATAAATTTCAGGGTCAGTTCTACCTTGGAATGATGGTATTTTCATTTTGATGCTCCCAAGGTTCTTATCTACTCCATCTCGACCCCCAGAGTTTGCCCTAAGGCCTCTTCCATGCCTAACTCCTCTATATCCACCCCATCCAACTTCAGATGTTAAGCCTTCCTCATCCTCACCAAACTGTCCATTCTTATACCCATTCTCAATTCCAGGCTCACGTCGTCTCCTATCTCTCTCACCTTGCAAATTTCTAATCACTGCTTCTTGATTATCCATACTATCCCTTACTTCACCCAACACCAAGTTAATATGCTCAAACTGTTGTTGCATGGCTTGCAAACACAATGGATGAGTTATATTCTCTCCCCCTTAGTGATGAGCTACTCCGATGAGACATTATAATGTGCTGCACAAAAAGAAAGTTAGTGGAAAACCTCACACACTCCCTTACGTGTTTACACTCGAATAATGGCACTCTACTCGTATTTCACTCTTAATGGCTTTTTCCCGATAATAGTCTCACACTCTCTTGCCTTTTACCTCAAAAGTTTTTCCACTCAAGTTCTTTAAGAACTAATTGAACATAATCAAGAGAAAGCAACCTTGTTTTATCCCAACTAGTAATTAGATCCAGGAAACAAGAACAAGAGAAACATGGAAGGAATAGAAATGACACGAGAATCAATCAAGTTATACGAATGAAAGAGTAACAATAAGACAATATACCAACTTGAGTGATTTATGCAGCAGCCCCTTTGATCATAAGGTTTAATCAACAAATTTCTTTCTTTCTCTCTGTTGTAACTATGTAGCAACTTTGAATATGCTACATTCTCTTTTCCTCATCTTCTTCTTTTTTTTTTTTTTTTTTCTTTTTTTCGAATTTTCTTTTCTTTTCTTTTCCTTTCTTTTCTTTTCTTTTCTTTTCTTTTTCTTTTCTTTTCTCTAATTCATCCACAAACAACAATATTCAATTGTGAAAACCAACCAATTGAATTCAAACACACAAGCATGGACAATGAAGTAGAAGAGAATCAATGGAACGACACTCCAAGCAATTGACAGACTTAGAGATATAGGAAACCCTAGAATATTGAAACCCTAGGTGATGCAAATTTCAGCCAAACCCAAAATTCTAAGAATTTCGGCAGCCTACTTTTTGTTTCTATTTTTTTTTTTTTTTGGCAAGCCTAGACAATGAAGCCCTAGAATTAAATTTGAGGATGCTAGAATTAAAAGATAGAATCAGACCTGATTGGAAACCTTGCTCTGAATACCAAATGATATGAACCCGCAGGAAATGAATCCCTTGAACCCACAGTCAATTTGAAAACTTCCCAAGAAAGCCAAAATCAAGTCAAAGGATGGAGAACCTAAACCCGATGAGAACTCGTTTCAAGAACCTAGATTATATTAAAATCTAGACCCATTGAAGAACCCATCTCAAGAACCCAAATTACAAAGGAGGAACGCCACAAAGGTTGTGATTTACCTTTGATAAGTTCAAAAGTTCAATTAAGAACAAGAGGAGTAAAACTCAACTCACAATGAATAAATTCATCAAATTTCATAAACTTCATAATCTGATTAGAATGAGACTACATAGAGTATTTAAAGGAAAACCTAATGAAACCCTAGCCAAAATAAACCCCCATCTTCCAAAAGTACCCTTGGATGAACAGTGCCGCGGCTACAGTGCCGAGCTACAGTAACTCGGCTACAGTAACCCTAACCCTAGTTCAATAAAATAATAACTTTCCCAACATGCCCTTGCATAAGCTCCCTTAAGTGCTTCCCATTTATTCTAAACAAATAAAATAAATACTTTAAATGAATTAAATAAGTTGAAACCCTTCAAGAGCCCAAAGCCTTTAAGTCTTGTTGTTGCCATCTTCCATAGCTGATCAAATGAATCAAAATTGGATCTTCATCCTTCAAGCCTCATCTTGAATGTTGAGCTCTTGCTAAACTCGTCCCAAGTGGATTGCATCAATCCTTGCATTGTCTCCGTGATCTTTAAGATTAGGCCCATCATGGTTCCCATCACTTCATGAGAGGGTACGGCTTCAAATTGCCCAAAAGAATGAAAGGGTTGCTTCCCAAGCCAATAAAGGACGAAGGCGTGTCATCTTTGAACCAGGAGATTGGGTTTGGGTTCACATGCACAAAGAAAGTTTCCCAGCCCACAGAAGGACTAAGTTGCATCCTCGAGGAGATGGACCTTTCCAAATTCTTGAGAAAATTAATGACAGTGCATATAAAGTGGATCTTCCAGGTGAGTATAAAGTTTCTGCAACTTTCAATGTTTCTGATCTTTCTCCTTTTGATGTAGGTGAAGATTCGAGGTCGAATCCTTTTGAGGAGAGGGGGAATGATAGGAACCAAGGTGGGCCTACTCTTAAAGATCCTTTGCAAGTTCCAGATGGGCCAATTACAAGATCAAGGGCCAATTACAAGATCAAGGGCCAAGAAGATCAAGGAAGCAATGCAAGGATTGGTGCAATCCACCTGGGATGAAGCCAGCAAGAGCCCAACATTAAAGATGGGTCTGAAAGAAGAAGAACCAGTTTTGATCCATTTTATTCAAGCTGTGGAAGGCATGACTTAAAGATACAGCCTATTGTTATTGGAGGCTTCCAATTTGGTTAAATGATTTATTTTATTAGTTTAGAATAAGTGGGCTTGAAGATGCTTGACTCACATGTCTTATTTCTTTTGAACTATGTTTTTGGGAAGGCCTTGTATTTTGGCCAAGGGCTTATTTGGAAAATTACATTTTAGGAACTAGGGTTTCATCAATTTACTGTTGGAGTTACTGTAGCCGCACGTACTATAGCTGCTACTGTTCATCAAGGGTAATTTTGGGTAAAAGGGGCATTATTTTGGCTAGGGTTTTGATTAGGTTTGGCTTTAAAAACTCTTTGTAGCCTCATTTGAGATTTAGACAATATTGAATTTTATTTGTGAGTTGAGTTTTCTCCTCTTATTCTTGATTGAACTCTTGAACTTATCAAAGGTAAATCACAACCTTTGTGGCGTTCCTCCTATATAATCTAGGTTCTTGAAACGAGTTCTCATTGGGTCTAGATTCTCCATCCTTGATTTTGGCTTTCTTGGGAAGTTTTCAAATTGACTGTGGGTTCAAGGGATTCCTTTCCCGCGGGTTCATATCAATGCTGTTGCCATTTC
>NW_023348322.1:0-232 GCF_001411555.2 Juglans regia
CATGGAAGCGAGGCCAGCATCATCCGGATCCCCCCGAGAGCAACAATGTGCGTAGCACTGGGTGCCATAACCCCATCCGCCGTGCACAAGCATGTTGAAAAGGAGGCATCCAAACAAATAGGCCCAACCGCCATGGGGTAGACTAGAGCACCCGAGGGCTAGCCAACGTGAGAAAGCCCCTAGCACGACCGATTGCCCCCATCAACAAGCCCATGCGCGGCACTAGGTGCCA
>NW_023348323.1:0-203 GCF_001411555.2 Juglans regia
AAAAAAAAAACCACACAGCTTATTTACTATTCATTACTGTTGATTAACAGTAATAGGATAGCCTCTTTTAAGATATCGACAAATATATATATATATAAATTGAAATTAATTTTAAGTGTATGATAGAATATTTATATTTTAATTATCTATTTTATGTTAGTTTAAATCAATATTTAAACTTCTACCGTTAGATTAAATCTGAA
>NW_023348324.1:0-203 GCF_001411555.2 Juglans regia
CGGCTGCTTTGTTGAGTCGTGCCAAGGAATCGAGAGCTCCAAGTGGGCCATTGTTGGTAAGCAGAACTGGCGATGCGGGATGAACCGGAAGCCGGGTTACGGTGCCCAACTGCGCGCTAACCTAGAACCCACAAAGGGTGTTGGTCGATTAAGACAGCAGGACGGTGGTCATGGAAGTCGAAATCCGCTAAGGAGTGTGTAAC
>NW_023348325.1:0-203 GCF_001411555.2 Juglans regia
GGCGGAATCGGAATCTTTTTAGATTCGCTAACCCTAACTCATGGGGGTCAACAGTGGGTAACGGCCTATGATAAGTGAAAGATAAGTTAATGTTCATGCTCATGCTCATGATTTTTATGCATGTATTTATGAATATGCACGCTTTTCAAGACACCTTATGTTTATTATGTTTACTGTATGATGTGTTGCTTATTGAGTATTCG
>NW_023348326.1:0-203 GCF_001411555.2 Juglans regia
ATACAATAATACATGTCCTATTGTATAATACAATAGCCTAGTTTATTTTTAAACTAATTTTTTGCTTCTAATTTAATTTTTTCAGCTTCATTGATTGTGATATGGATCCTAGACATAGTGGAGATGATCGTCCACAAGGGGATGTAGCAGATGCCAATGCTACAACTCCTACACCGGTGGGTACTTCCACCCCTAGAGCCACA
>NW_023348327.1:0-203 GCF_001411555.2 Juglans regia
TGAGAAAGCCCCTAGCACGACCGATTGCCCCCATCAACAAGCCCATGCGTGGCACTAGGTGCCACCAAATCCGTCCCTAAAGCACAAGCTTGTTGCTAGAAAGCAATCGAGAATGTAGGAATCACCCCCACGAAAACGAGCACAAAAAACGGTCGTCGGGACATGGTCGGCCGGCGGCGGCCGCCGCCACAACCACCGCCGGC
>NW_023348329.1:0-203 GCF_001411555.2 Juglans regia
ATCTTGTCCTTCCACCTAAGGGATAACATCATATATATTTCTTGGAGAATATTTTTGAACTACTCGCCATTGATTTCCTAACTTCGGGTCATCTAAGTAGAATACTTGAGATGCTTGAGAAGCCAAAATAAAAGGATCATCGTCATACCATTTTTTTGATGTATTAACACTCAAAAAATATTCATCATCACGGACTCCAGTAC
>NW_023348330.1:0-203 GCF_001411555.2 Juglans regia
TTTGATTCATTTGATCAGCTATGGAAGATGGCAACAACAAGACTTAAAGGCTTTGGGCTCTTGAAGGGTTACAACTTATTTAATTCATTTAAAAAACTTATTTTATTAGTTTAGAATAAATGAGTTTATTATGGGAAGCACTTAAGGGGAACTATGCAAGGGTATGTTGGGAAAGTTATTATTTTATTGAACTAGGGTTAGGG
>NW_023348331.1:0-203 GCF_001411555.2 Juglans regia
ATTTGTTTACTGCTTATGTTCGAACGTACATCTGTACATTCGAACGTATTTGTTTTACGTTTGAACGTAAATTTATTTACATTATTTTACGTGCGAACATATAAATTAACGTCCGAACGTTTTTATCTTTAACGTTCGAACGTTAAAGATAAAACGTTCGAACGTTAATTCAGAGCATCTTAAAATTAATACAAAAAAATGCA
>NW_023348332.1:0-203 GCF_001411555.2 Juglans regia
GGTATCTGATCGTCTTCGAGCCCCCAACTTTCGTTCTTGATTAATGAAAACATCCTTGGCAAATGCTATCGCAGTTGTTCGTCTTTCATAAATCCAAGAATTTCACCTCTGACTATGAAATACGAATGCCCCCGACTGTTCCTGTTAATCATTACTCCGATCCCGAAGGCCAACACAATAGGACCGAAATCCTATGATGTTAT
>NW_023348333.1:0-299 GCF_001411555.2 Juglans regia
GTAGGTATGCAACACAGGAACCCTTCGGTAGCCCAACATGCTATTCACACGAGGAGCAAAAATGAGGAGGAGCACGCCTAACAGTTCGATGCACAAGCACGGAGCCTGTCAAGACATACAACCTTGTCACCACTCACACGCCGTTACGTCTGCCAGACCACAACATCAAACAAATTGAACCACACCCCAACCAAGCACAAGGCTAGCTGAGCGTGTGGAAGCATTGTGTGGTGTCGAGCCTGCCCCGCTAGGCATGGGAAATAAGAGAAGAGAAAATAGTAACAATCGGGACAGTTGTT
>NW_023348335.1:0-203 GCF_001411555.2 Juglans regia
AACAAGCCCATGCGCGGCACTAGGTGCCACCAAATCCGTCCCTAAAGCACAAGCTTGTTGCTAGAAAGCAAGCGAGAATGTAGGAATCACCCCCACGAAAGCGAGCCCAAAAAACGGTCGTCGCCCGTCAAACCCCATGGAAGCGAGGCTAGCATCATCCGGATACCCCCGAGAGCAACAATGTGCGTAGCACTGGGTGCCAT
>NW_023348336.1:0-203 GCF_001411555.2 Juglans regia
CATAAACTAAAGTCAGAAATTACCACTAAATGTTGCTCTTTGCTGGGCACGAGACAAAGAGAGGGAGAGGTGAGCGAGAGAGGGCGGAGAGAAAGGAGGGAGTAACCGAGGGAGGTACTCACCGTGAGGGTGCTATGACTGGGGTGGCCTGAGGGTGTTCGGCGCCCTTATCCGCGCGGGTGGCGACGGCCTGGAGTGGCTGG
>NW_023348337.1:0-203 GCF_001411555.2 Juglans regia
AATATTGTCCCCAACTAAAACAAAACACTACAAACAAAAACAAAAACAAAAAGTTCGCACCTGATGCACAGGCATGCATGTACCTGCACATAGGAATACATGTCTGTGTGAACATGTGCACATATGCGTGCCTGATCATTTACCAAGTGCACAGAAAAATCCACCAATGCTAACCAAACTTAACATTCATTCATTCATTGAGT
>NW_023348338.1:0-203 GCF_001411555.2 Juglans regia
GAAAATACTTTTATCCAAAAACTACCCCTTAATAGAAAACAAACCCCCTAAATTTCTTAAAAAACAAATTACACTAGATTTATTACAACGACAAAAAAAGGCCAGGGGCCAAGGCCATACCGCCACAACTACCAGATCAGGGGTGGTCGAACCCAGAAGTGGCCGGATACGGTGTCCAACCCATCATCCCTAGCTATTTTCTT
>NW_023348339.1:0-203 GCF_001411555.2 Juglans regia
CTTGGATTTATGAAAGACGAACAACTGCGAAAGCATTTGCCAAGGATGTTTTCATTAATCAAGAACGAAAGTTGGGGGCTCGAAGACGATCAGATACCGTCCTACTCTCAACCATAAACGATGCCGACCAGGGATCGGCGGATGTTGCTTTAAGGACTCCGCCGGCACCTTATGAGAAATCAAAGTCTTTGGGTTCCGGGGGG
>NW_023348340.1:0-203 GCF_001411555.2 Juglans regia
GATGAATTGGGCGGCAACTATGTGGAGGTGTTGGGGTGGCACGGCAGTGCATGGTGAGGGCTTCGTACATGCATGGGTTGCGTCGATTTCGTATGGCGGGGGGGGAGCTTGAGTTCTGGACTGTGCAACGACTGGAAAAAGCTTAGTCCCTGAGAGTGAATGTCATTAAGGCCACAATAGTCTATTGCTTGCCTAAACTCCTC
>NW_023348341.1:0-203 GCF_001411555.2 Juglans regia
CTGTCATGCAACAAGCATATTTCCATAATATTCAGAAGAAGATTTATGAGAACTCTTTGAATGACGAAGATCTGTTCGACACATCTCCATCCACACCTCATGGAGATGTGTAACTGTTGGCAGTCAAGCAAAAAATTTCCAGCATTTAGTGGCTGGGCAGCCACATGGTTTGGATAAACATGTGGCTAGGCAGCCACTATGAT